>NW_009733439.1:5540-15364 GCF_000703405.1 Apaloderma vittatum
CGGCCCCCCCCCGACCCCTCCTCCAAAAAGCCTGTAGCACTGCTGGGGGTCGTTGTGGCTGAAATGCAGGACCCGGCATTTGGTCCTATTGAATTTCATTGAGTTGGCCTTGGCCCTGTGAGCCAGCCTATCCAGATCCCTCTGGAGAACCTCTCTGCCCTCAAGCAGATCAACACTTCCACCCAGCTTGGTGTCATCTGCAAACTTACTGAGGGTGAGCTCCATCTCCTGGTCTGAATCATTTATAAAGATGTTAAACAGGAGCAGCCCCAGTACCGAGCACTGGGGGACACCACTTGTGACCGGCCGCCAACTCAATTTAACTCTGTTGACCACAACTCTCTGGACTCAGCCATCTAACCAGTTTTTCACCCAGTGAAATGTGTGCCCATCCAAGCCAAGAGCTGACAATTTCTCTAGGAGAATGCTTAGGTAACTTTGTTACTTAACTTCTTTATTCATCTTCTTTACAATAGTGAGTACATCATTTTCTATACTTCCACAGACAAAGTTAAAGATTTCAATTTCCAACTAGGGCAAGAGCAGGAAAAAAAAAAAAAAAGGAACCAAGGTAAATAAACTATTTTAAGTAGGTAAAAATTCTGATAGATATACTGCATTGTTACTTTAGCCATTTACTGACTGCATTTATGTCATGTAGAAATGTGTGAGTATACATTTATCTTAGTCGAAAAATCAGACCTTTTTTTTCCAGACATTAATTTGCATGAACACTTGGTTCATTAAGACATGCATACTGAGTCTTGCTAAGACAATGTTTTGGTTTATTAAAAAGCTAGTCTACTCTTACATGTGTGTAGCTTACTTCACTACAAGAAACAACAGATTAAGTCTGCTTTATCTGTCATGTAGGTCTGCAAACGCAAACAATTTAAAGTATTTCTGGCTGAACGAAGCAACATATCGGGAGAGATTTGGAAATGGGTGCTAGAACATGACAACAGTATTTTTCTTTTTGATCAACAGTAATGAATCTGTGATAGTATTAGGTAAATATTGCTGCTAACTCAAACATGCGTAAAGCCTGGAAGGAAAGATGTCTCCCCTGGAGTATTTAAGCATTCATACCATAAGCAGTGTCGTCTTTTAGGCCAATTACTTTCTTCTATGTGCTCATGGTCTGCAAAAGTGTCTCCAAAAGGAGTCATTCTTCTGCCTTGAGGTTCTCCCCCTGTTGCAATTGACATTGGCAGAGTGTTGCCAGCAAACCTTATCAGTTTATGCCACTTTCCCACTATCAGTGTTTTTCCGTCTTTCATGAAATAAGTTATTTGTCACAGAGCTTGATATCAAATGTTCGGGACTTTCTATTTGTGAATCTGCTTGGAGGGAGCTTTTTAGTTCTGTTCTTATAGAAACTGACCTTTTTGGTGTCATATACATGATTAAAATAGTTTGCAATGAAAATGAAATTTCATCCATCATAAATTGCCACAACTCAATTATGTAATCAAAATTATTACTTAAAAAAACACTTTTATGCCTTCCAAGTGAAAAAGAGTTGAAACTGGGAGATGAATGATTAATAATATATGGATATATATGAGGGCCCCAAAAAGTATATGATCTGCAGGATGCTTACATCAGTAATAGCTTTGGGGTTCTTGGGTCCTTTGGCGGCAGCAAGGGGGATGGTGGAGGAAGAGGGAAGGTGTGAAAGTAGGGCTATTTTTTTTTTATTGGGAACTCAGACTCTTAAATAATACCAGTAGGTGCCACACAAATAATTTTTATAGATGTTTTCAATTTAGGCAATATATTTTAATTTTTGTTTTACCAGACAACGTTCTCATCATTTATTTGATAAATACCAACTGTTTAAACTTCATTTGCAAGGAAGATTCAGTAAAATTTACTTATTTGTAGAAAAAACACACAACACTTTTGTGGAAGGAATATAAATCAGATAAATGTCTACATTAATATCAAGCTGCTTCTCTTGCAAAACAAGTATGAAAGAAAATATATTTTTGTTAAATATTGAAATTTATGTGACAACACTACAATTTTTTTATTCCCTACTTTTTTGTTATCGTAAAAACAAAGCATTGCTTTGATTTTTTCTTTAGATCTGCTGTAACTGTAGATGTTCAAACCCTTCACTTTTACATCACTAAAATCTTGCTAAGTGTTAGAGGTTTAACCTAAAATGTTTGTGTAAGAAAATAGGGCTAGCTTGCTCTTCAAACATGAAACATAAGGCGATAAACTGACTGCACCGATTTGAAAGTAAACTTGCATTTGTCTCACTGTGTCACTGAAATAATACCTCCTGGGAAACCAGATCCAAGTTGTAGTCAAAAGACATGACATTGAGGGGACTTAAATTCTATAACGGCACTTTTCTTACCTGAAATACCTCAACTTTTGTTTCAGTGCATATCAGGAAGCACTTTCTTGTCAACAGGCTGAGACAACTCCACAGCAAGCTCATGGCTAGGGACTGGTGGCACGTGGGACTGCAGCACCTCCTGCCCCATAGCCTCAGTGTATAGGACCCTCATAGGAAGAGCTTGTGTCCAAGATGCGCCTAAGGCTTTATTTTAGGTGAGACAAGAACCAGACTGATATCTGCCAATTGAATAATTAAGTTTAAAACATTTTAATTCACTTGGGCAAACTCAAGCCCCAAATGTACTGGAGGTGATTCTGAGGCATCATACTTGCAGTAGGGTTGTGGGAATGCAAAGGTGAATTACATCTGACAGTAAGAGCAGGATAGTCTAGAATAGTTAATGAAAAATGGACTGTCGCTTTCTCAAAGATGTGCAAGCTGTCTGCTTTTAGGAAAGAGGAGCAGTAGTTGGAGCTTTGAGGAGATTTTTGGTAATTATTTGTTCCCTTGAAGAGAAGTGTCTTCTTGCAGTGTTCTGGGGTAAGTGACTCCATCAGCACCATGCTCCTGGCTCCTCACTCTCACCAGACAATCTTATTCCCTGTCTAGAGATCCTGGGGACTGTCCTGGGTCTAGATAGCTCTCCCTGTGTTACTGTGAATAGGGAAGTGGTTGAGTCACCGTCCCTGGAGGTGTTTAAGGAGAGGCTGGATGTGACACTTAGTGCCGTGGTCTGGCCGATGTGATGGTGTTGGGTCATAGGCTGGGCTTGATGATCTCAGGGATCTTTTCCAGCCTCAACAATTCTGTGATTCTATGAAGGCATTGTATAAACCACTTAGGCCCTAAGTGTATTGTTTTGACCCTACTCATAGACCTAGGACTAGATGACATACTAGATTTTAAGTTTACTGACCTTTTTGTTTAGGCTCCATAAAGATCCATGGAACTCATCCAGGCTTCAGAAGGGAGTCCCACTGTGGATCGCTCCGTCAAGCTGATTTTGTCTACATTTGTAGCTGATGAGTTTAAAAGTGGAGCAAGATCCAAACATTTAGACATTTTATAGCCCAGTGTCAGACAGCCTGCATATACTGGATTAGTTGAAAATTTTAGTTGCTTAGGTTTTGGACCTAATGTCTAGTGCTTCACAAAGGATGACAGACTTCTTCTGGCAACTGAGTCAAATATTTCCAGTTGTCTTCTCTGCACAAAGTTCTTCAGTACAACAGTTTTCTACTTATATAGTTTCATTAAAATCTATGTAGTCTTGGTATAAGACAGTAATAGCTCTAGGTTGCAAAATGTAGGGAGTCTTAAGAGTTTTAAAATCCCAGAGATTGTAGTTTTTTCTTTTTTTTTTTTCTTTTTCTTTTACCTTCCTTCATATTCTGGGAAAGTTTTTTTATTTATTTATTTCTAAGAATTTTACTCAGAGGAATTCAAATGTAAGACTGTGCTCTTGTGTGTGCACCATGCCAGCATCATCAATAGTCTCATACCAGTTTTCAGACAAAACAGTCTGCATCTTTTTCCCACAAATCATTCTAGAAAACTGCATTAGATCTCAGTTATTCCATATCTTAGACTGTGAAAAAAATATGACATCAAGATCCAAACTCTGTTCAAATCTTTTAAAGAAAATCCTTATTCATATCTTGCTGGAGTTTTGGTTTTTATGCGTAGGAAACTAAATAAAAAAGCACTTCACTAACTACCTGAGAAGCAGTTTGATGCTGAGCGTTCTTTAAAATTATCTCATTTACATCAGTGACTAGGCATGGGCTTTTTTTCCTGCTCAGTTCGATTAACTATTCTGAGCTCAAACGATATATCGTATGGAAAAATTAAGCTGTCTTTCAAAATACATTTCAAATATTTAAAATACAAGTAAGACAAAAAATACACTAATTTCTATTTTTTGAGCAATTTAACAATTTAGAAAAGAAAGAAAAATTGTTTAAACTTCAGAAAATTCTAAATGTGTGATATACTTTTCTATATCAGAAACCTATTGGAAAACAAGTACAGAAATGCTCTACAGTTGCATTTACTTAGAATTTCAAATTATTAAAATACAAGTAAGACAAAAAATACACTGATTTCTATTTTTTGGAGCAATTTAACAATTTAGAAAAGAAAGAAAAATTGTTTAAACTTCAGAAAATTCTAAATGTGTGATATACTTTTCTATATCAGAAACCTATTGGAAAACAAGTACAGAAATGCTCTACAGTTGCATTTACTTAGAAAAAGCAGAGCTACCTTAGTATCAGGTCTTCTGCAACATTATCAAGTGAAGTTTGAAAATCATAAAGGAAAAGGTCTGAGCTAGTATTTTTCATTCCTCTTGCTCTACAGTTATAACTCAGACTGTTCCTTGATTCAAGTGCACTGGACAGCGTATTTAACTGTTTGTATATATTTGATTATATGATTTTTACTTTTAGGTGATTTTCTTCAAACGTTTGTGTGTGTGTGTGTGTATAGTATACATTTTCTAGGGAAAAGCTTCAATTATTCTCTAAAAAATGGTGTTTATATACCAAATACAAAGACTTTTAACTTTAGGACTTAATGTGCTGTGATTTGAAATGTCAGTGAGCATGTTTTCTGTTGTGCATTTTAAAGATATTTCACTTTAAATGTATCTGCATTTAGACTGTCCCAAGGTTTTATTTTTGCTTATAGTGCCCTCACCTGTAACTTAGGGCCAATTGCAGAACTTTGGCAGAAAAAAATGTCAGTTTTGTCTTTGTATCTTAGATGGAGAAATACCTCTCTTAAATTTCTTGTTTTGACAGCCAGAAAAGCTAATGTGTTCCAGCTGACTTGTATTAGTTTGCAAGATTACACTTGCAACATTACATTTTTAGTGTACCCTAAATGCGATTTACTTTTATGTCAATCCTCAGTTGTGTACTTTTACTCTATAATGGAGCCTGCAAACACTAATGACATAATTAATTCACACTTCAATTTCAAGTATCGTCCTTAATTTAACAATTTATCAAGTTATAGGACAGAACAGATCAAAATAGAAAGCAGTTGGAGTGGGAGAAACAGAATCACTGTGTTTTCTGGTGTTTCTTTATTTCTTCTTTCCTCACTTCTGTCATCTGCCCAGGTAAAAACCTTCTCCAGAGCTCAAAAGAATGGTAAGCCCACCTTTCAGGTACAGACTGCATTTAAAAAACTTTTAGTAGAATCATAGAGTCATTCAGGTTGGAAAAGACCCCTGAGATCATTGAGTGTAACGACTAATCCTGCTCTACAAACCTCACCCCTAAACCATATCCCCCAACACCACATCTAAATGACCTTTAAACACATCCAAGGATGGTGACTCAACCACCCCCCCGGGAAGCCTATTCCAGTTTCTGACTACTCTTTCTGTGAAAATTTTTTTTCCTAATCTAAATCTACTGTGTTGCAGTTTGAAGCCATTCCCTCTTCTTCTATCACTAATTACCTGTGAGAAGAGACCAGCACCAACCTCTCTATGATGTCTTTTTCAGAAGCAAACAAGAAAACTGGAAAGGAGTACCAACTTAGTCTGGATCTTTTGGAATTTTTTTTTTATAATCACTCAGAATAATTCTCCAAATAGTCATCTTTTATATTGGAACACAAAACTAAGTTGATAGGCCTGTCAGATGCAAACCAGCTACATTCCTCTCATTTCTCATTGTCATCTTGATTTGGTATACAGACAGATATAGTTATAGGCTGCTTTAGTTTACACTGTGATTCCCAGTTTAGTACACAAATGTGAGGTGACAAATATTTTTTCTAATGCCAGAGCAGGTGAATGGGGTACAATAACTTCTCCTTGACAAGGGAATTTGAATCTGAATCTGGCAGGATCTTGCAGGACTGAGTTTCTGGCATTCTCTTTCTTTGGGAACTTTTCTCTCTACAGTATTCTTCCAGGCTATGGATCTTCAGCACACGTATTGATAATCAGGCTACAGAAGCAACTGAGAAGACAGTTGTGAAATATCAGAAGAAAATAGAAAAGGCTTGCTTTATTCTTTTTAAATGGAAAGTTCATCACATGAAAGATCAAGATTTTGGTCTAATGAGAAAAGATGCAAAGTGAGTAGAGGTGTAATAAGGACAGAGCCTGCAGATCAACTACTGGGACTCAAATAGTTCAGATTTCTGCACAATATGCAGGCAGATTTTGTTACATATGTTCTCCTGCCCAGAGCTGATTGAAATTTAGGAATCCTTTCTGTGAAGCTGAATCCTATATCCTGTAAATCAAAGCTTACTCTCTCACATACCTCTGTGTCTTCTTTCCCTCTCCTCCTTCTCTGTAAACACACACTTCCATTCATGCTGACAATATTTCTCTTACAAATCTCTGACCTCTTAACAGTGGACTTTATAAGCTTTACTTTTGCCTGGTTAGATGCTAGCAGGGTGGATTTAAGGACAAGTACCTGATCTTTATGCAGATCTGTAAGGTAAGTAAGGGGTGGATGGATATGTAGAATTTTGTATGAATTACTACATTGTTTTCTATCTGCTTATTATATACGTGTGAAAATTTACGCATGGTTACTCTTCTCCTCTAATACCTCGGTGTCTTGGGCCAGGGCCCCACTGTGCTGAGGCTGTTCCAAACAGCCTTTCTGGGTTTGAAAGCCAAAATTAATGGGATGGATGGGATCACAGCCAATCTAAAAATAGTTTTCACCTCATGCATTCTGCTGTCACAAAAATAATTTAATTTTCTGATTTTGGGGGGGCAAGACTACTGGTTTTAGTTTTGTTCATTTTCCAGTTCACAAGAATTAACATTATGGTACAATAGCAGGACAATAAAGAGTGAGGAGATACTACTTTAAACAGCTGTTTTCAGTAAGTATTTATTTCATGACACTTTTACTGGACATAGTTTTTTCAAAAGGTATCTTTACATCTCCTTTTTCAGCCAATTTACATAGTCAACTTTTCCTTTCAGATTCAGTTATTACAGCTATCTTCCTTAAAACTTATTCCTATATACATTTTTATTTTCTTTTTAATCCAGGGTTTTAAAAATTTATCTATAAGCTACTTTACTACTAATATATGTATGGTTTATTTTAATAAGCACTGGGAATTTGTGTGCGTACAACAGATAGAAAAGAGTCTCGTTATTTTTGCTGTCTTGTAATGGGTCTGACAGTATCACCTTGGGCAAGGGTTTTGATTTGATCTTCCAAAAATGAAGATTATCAGCCTTTGCAAATGCTTGAGGTGGGTAGGTTGTAATCTTAAAGGTATTTCCTCTGGAGTTAGAATCTGGCCTTTGAAAGCCTTGGCCTGCATTGAGAAGTTGAAGCTGGAAGACTAGTAAATAGATGAGCATCTGCTAGTGCAGTGAGATTCCCTTTGATGTGATTGAAGGAGAAGAGGGAGTTCTTTGGAAATTTCCTATATAAACCATTGACCAGAGGAAGCTGCTTATGATTTCTGTTGAACAGACTATTTTTAAAAGGAAATTCATCTGCAAGCATTCAGTTTAAGAACAAGACATTCTTACAGCTGAACAGGAAAAAAATTAATTCCTATTCCTTTGGATTTAAATGTGAAATATCAGTGCTTTCTGTGTGCTTGTGTGTGTCTACCACTGTAGCTACAGCTTCTGTGATACATCAGTGACTGGAGCTGCTGTTTCTGATGGTATCTGAAATGCAGGAACATTTTATTTCTCTGTTAATGAACGTTGTTACAACTAGCCTAATGGTAGCTTCCTGTGGAATATTCATTTAAGGGCATGACTCCTCCTGTCATGAGTCTCAAACAAGTAATAACTATATTTCTAAAATGCCAAAAAAAAAGTGCAAAATCTAATCCTGAAAACATGACAGAAACTTCTAGTTTTTCTCTTTTTTCTCTCTTTTTTAATTTTTTTTTTCTGAAGGACACTTTTCACTATGATAAATCAAACTTAATTTGGTTTTAAGTTTCAAACTTGCTATTAGCTTAATATCTAACTAAAATATTGTTTAATGACTGAAGCAAATTGGTTGATGCATTTAAAGAAGGTCTGGCAAAGGATTCTCACATGGAAAAAACATCAGACATAGTAACTGTTTTCATCACTCTCTTGGTGTGCCAAAGAGGCTGGATTAAAATGGTCTCTAAGGTCCCTTCTAGCCTAGGCCGTTCTATGATTCTATGATTATACAATTCTATGATTCTATGATTCTATGATTCTATTTCACCAAAACAGTGGGCTAGTTAGTAACATTCTTCAAGAAACAGTGCATTCTGGTTTTTACATCCCTTGCTGAACAAATAAGTTTTAATTCACCTACTTCTGTTTCTGATTTCTTTGACTGCCCTTCCTTGGTAGGGCAGTTTAGGTTAGTATGGTTGTTTTGCATGTAAACATGTATCACAAGCTTCCACAAAACAGTGAAGTGGTGTTACATAATGACTGATTGTACTGGCAGACTAACTTTTGCAAAGGACATGCAGGCTTTTTCCTCCTTCTTTTTAGGACATTATTTATATTTGCTTTTGAGTCCCAGGAAACGTTATAATTTCAACATACCTTCTTACAGTATATTAAGTGAAGTAGACCTTTTGAAAATTGTAACATATTGATTCTTTTTACCCTTCCCTAAAAATGTTCAATGGGCAATTTCATATGCAATGCAGAATATTGTGGTTTTACTCTGCATGTTTTGATGTTAAACTTAATATAAACCATTCTCACTTTTCATTTCTTTCAGCAGGAAATATTTTTTCCTGAGTATAATTCTAACTTTTATTTCAGTGTTGTGTGCTTTAGGCAATAAAGCCTTATAAATACATGACTAACATAAACAGTTATTTTTTAAACAATCCTTAATAGTAACCATTCATTCATAACAAACATAAACTCTCAGATATTAAAAAACATTCTAAAAGGATGTATTATAAAATTTAAACCTGCAAATTAAACTTATAATAATTAAAAAAAAACCAACACCAACATGTACAGTAGGAGACAGTTAGTACTAGATAATTGCTTATTCAGTGATGCCAAACTTTTGAGCCAAATATTCAAGAGACCAACATTTGTTTCTCACCAGCTCAATTTCTACGTGTATAGCTGTGACTGTGGTTCTCTTTGCTTCTCTGTGGAAATACAAAGTGGTTACTTAACGATTAACCTTCCTGTCATGTAGGTATTTGGGTTTCTCATTTATTTTCAAGTTCCCCCCATATAGGTTTAAAGAAAGCCTTTCTGATATGCTTTATTTTGTGTTATTCACAGTAAGTAATACACCACGTGCTTGTTCTGTGTATATACCTGTATCTTGTGCGATGTAAAAATGTGATGTAGCTGTTTAATGAAAGCATCTGACATTTCTTTCATTTAATAGTATCAAATATTGAGAGTGACCTTAACGGTAAGATATTCTAACACAGTCACCAGTATATGTGAAGCTATCAACCTAGTGCAAGTTATCTAAATTCAGCA
>NW_009733439.1:15380-34642 GCF_000703405.1 Apaloderma vittatum
ACATAGCTCAGCAGTGGTTTTTTCTGTGGAATTCTAGTGGAATAAGACTCTTGGAATAGGCCTTGGAGCTATTTTCAGTTTGGTTTTAATTATTTTGAGGAAATACCCCTGAAATAGAAATTTAGTTTGGTTCTCTGACTGTTAAAATTAGATGAAAATAGAGCCTTTTTAGCAATTTTTAATCCACATGTCCTGTCTCTTCTCAATCCAACCAATAGTTGGATTCAAACCATTAAAAATCCCTATCAACTATCTTACAAAAAGAAAGATGCCTTTATATATAAAGACTATAGCAAATTAAGAAACTTTGGTATTATTTGAAAGGAATAATATATTAAACAACTTTCCTTTTGAGGATGATACTTTAAAAATAATTATATTAATTTATTATTTTTGCAAAACTGCTTTCTGAATAATTCTATATATTTTTTGTCAATCATTGGGAAATATTTTCTTCATCTGTTCATGGATGCCAATGGAGCTGGTGGAAGTGCTCACCAAGCCACTTTCCATCACTTGTCAGCAGTCTTGGCTAACCGGGGAGGTCCCAGTCTACAAGAAGTCCAGAAGAAGAAAACCATAGACCTGTCGGTCTGACCTCAGTGCCAGGGAAAGTTATGGAGCAGGTCATCTTGAGTGGCATAATGAGACACAGACAGAGTAACCAGGGAATCAGGCTCAGACATCATGGGTTTATAAAAGGCAGGTCCTGCGTGACTAACCTGATCCCCTTCTATGACAAAATGATCCACTTAGTGGATGAGGGAAAGGCTGTGGATATTGTCTACCTGGACTTTAGCAAAGCCTTTGACATAATTTCCCACAGCATTCTCCTGGAGAAACTGGCTGCTCATGACTGGGATGGGCATACCCTTTACTTGTTTAGAAGCTTGGTTTGAAGGCCAGGTCCAAAGACTGGGCATAAATGGAGTTAAATCCAGTCGGCAGCCAGTCTCAAGTGGTGTTCCCCAGGGCTCAGTATTGGGACTAATTCTGTTTAATAGTTTTATCAATGATCTAGATGAGGACGGTGAGTGCACACTCAGTAAGTCTGTAGATGACATGAAGCTGGGTGGGAGTGTTAATCATAGAATCACAAAATGGTTTAAGTTGGAAGAGACCTTAAAGATCATCTAGTTCCAACCCCACTGCCATGGGCAGCAACACCTCCCACTAGACCAGGTTGCTCAGAGCTCCACCCAACCTGGTCTTGAACACTTAGAGGTGTGAGGCATCCACATCTTCTCTGGGCAAAGTGTTTCAGTGCCTCACCATCCTCATAGTAAAGAACTTCTTAACATCTAATATAAATCTATCCTGCTTTACTTTAAAACCATCGCCCCTCATCCTACTGCTACCTGTCCTTGTAAACGATCCTTCCTCAGCTTTCTTCTACGTCCACATCAGCTACTGGAGGTCTGCTATAAATTCTCCCCAGAGCCTTCTCTTCTTCAGGCTGAACAGACCCAACTCTGCCAGCCTCTCGTCATAGGAGAGGTGCTCCAGCCCTCTGATCATCTTTGTGACCCTCTAGCAGGTCCGTATCCTTATTGTGTTGGGTGGTCCGGAGCTGGACGTGGTACTTCAGGTGATGTCTCATCAAAGCAGAGTAGCAGGGGAGAATCACCTCTCTTGATCTGCTGGCCATGCTTCTTTGGATGCAGCCCAGGATATGGTTGGCTTTTTGGACTGTCAGTGCACATTGCCAGCTTGTGTAGTGTCTCATCAACCCACACCCTCAAGTCCTTCTCTTCAGGGCTGCTCTCATTCCATGCGTTTTCCAGCCTGTATTTGAGGTTGGAATTGCCCTGACTCGGACGAAGGACCTTGATCTGCTTGAGGGTAGGAAGACTCTACAGAGGGATCTAAACAGGTTGGATCAAAGAGCTGTATTGGTTCAGGCTGAGGTGGAGTTAATCTTCCCACAGCAGCTCTCTCAGTCCTATGTTGTTTGGAGTGGTAGCTAGAAGGGTGTTGATAGCACCCCAGTGTTTTGGCTACTGCTGAGCAGTGCTCACACAGTACCAAGGCTGTGGTTTTCCAACGTTCCCCCAGCAGTAGGCTAGGTGTGGGCAACATCTTGGGAGGGGATACAGCCAGGCCAGCTGACCCAAACTGACCAAAGGGGTATTCCATACCATATGATGTCAGCTCAGATATAAAAGCGAGAAGGAAGAGGGAAGTGAGGGGACATTCGCTGTTTGTGTTTGTCTTCCGGAGCAACTGCTACACATACTGGAGCCCTGCTTCCTGGGAAAGCGGCCGGACATCACTCGCTGATGGGAAGTAGAGAATAATCTTTGTTTTGCTTTGCTTCCACGCATGGCATTTGCAACACCTACATTAAATTGCTTTTTATCTTAACCCATAGGCCTCTTATTACATCTTACCTCTCCCCTGTCCATCTAAAAAAGGGGAGTGATAGAGCGGCTTTTTTGAGCTCCTGGCTTCCAGCCAGGGCCAAACCACCATAAGGTGAAGTTAAACAAGGCCAAGTGCCAGGTCCTGCACCTGGGTCACAACAACCTCCTGCAATGCTACGGCTTTGGGGAAGGGTGGCTGCAAAGCTTTCTGGAGGAAAAGGATCTGGAGATGTTGATTCTGGCCTGTATCAGGAATAATGTGGCTAGCAGGACCAGAGAAGTGATTGCTCCCCTGTACTCAGCACTGGTGAGGCTGCACCTTGAATCCTGTGCTCGATTTTGAGCCCCTCACTGTAAGAAAGACATTGAGATGCTGGAGCATGTTCGAAGAAGGGCAATGAAGTTGATGAAGGGTCTGGAGAACAAGTCTTATGAGGAACAGCTGAGGATACTGGGGTTGGTTAGCCTTCAGAAAAGGAGGCTGGGGGAAGACCTTATTCCTCTCTACAGCTACCTGAAAGGAGGTTGTAGCAAGGTGGGGGTCAGTCTCTTCTCCCAATTAACAAGCAATAGGACAAGAGCAAATGGCCTCAAGTTGCTCCTGGGGATGTTTAGATTGGATATAAGGAAAATTTTCTTCACTAAAACAGTTGTGAAGCATAGGAACAGACTGCCCCAGGGAAGTGGTTTAGTCATCATCCCTGGAAGTATTTAAAAGTTGTGGTGCTTAGGGACATAGTTTCGTGGTGGACCTGGCATGACTAGGTTAACAGTGGGTCTCAATGATCTTAAAGGTCTTTTCCAATTTATCAGTTCTGTGGTTCTATGGTTTTGAGTAGCTATTGCTTATCTCTTCTTTCTTCCTTAGGTTTTCCCCCCATTTTCCCTTTTTCCCCCTACTTTTATTCATACTGCTTAAGGCAAATTCATTATTAAAATTTCATATCAGGCTGGAGTCGGGGGTCTATAGGTCTAAATGCACACGCTCACTTTTGGAGGAAGATGACACAAATCTTCTTATCACTGAAGCTGTTTCTGCAATAGGACAGTCGTTTCACCATAGGTGAATTTTAGACATAAAATTCTAATAGTTTTCATTAAACTTACGTATTATGTTCTGACCCATCACAATGGAAAAGTAGAAGCTATGTGTAATGAAGTATATATGTTTTTCTTGTATTTCTTGCTGCATGAATAAATTTGCAAGCTCAAATAACAAGCAGCTCTCCCACCATTGCCCCAACAGAGATAAACATTTTTAAATGCATTCAAAATAGATTTGGAGTACTGTAATTGGCCACTATTTTGGATCTGATCTATCAAAATAATTGACATTTTGCCATTGATTTCCATTGAAATCACTTTGTCAATGCTATCGCAGTAATAAAAATAAGTACTTGTTATGAAGTGGGCTGGCACAAAAGAGATTTTAAACATGATAAAAAATATAAATCTGCAGTTTTTATACTGTCTAACAACCTAATCATTGAATATATATGTTTGAAATAATTGGGAAAACAGGTCAGTGAACAACGCAAAATGCTCTTTATGTGCAAGCATTTGTTCTAGTTTATAAACAGGGTTTTCTTCAATAGTTTGCTTAGATTGATTCACCGAATCTGTCATTTGTACTTACTTGACCTATAGAAAGAGTGGAAGGATAATTTGATATGATTATTGCTTCTGTTTCCTAACTACTTAGCTCTTGAGTACATCATGGCTTTTCCTAGATATTACTTCTATTTGACAATGGCAGAGGACTTATATGCTAATCAGAACTAGAGCTCACTGGCCCCTGTAGTTTTTCCTGCCTTTAACTCACTACTCATAGTCTTTTTCCCTTTCCAAGACAGGGATAGGTCTTCACAGTTGCCTGCTGCTAGCAGTCATAAAATAATCTGAAAGAAGCACTAAAAAGGAAATCGTAAATGGTCTCAATGCATTACTAAGACATACTAAAGTCAGTCAGTTCCTACACAGGAGAGTCAAGATAAGACCACGAAATTCAGAATTCAGAATTCAGAGGCCTGGTCCTGCAGATTGATGATAGTTCTTGTGCCAAGTATCAATGAACTTCAGAGTAGAATTATTACAATTACTATTACAAACCCTGTACTTCAGAATTCATGGCTGACACTTGAGTCAGATTAGTCTATGTCTTCTCAGAAAGGCATGGGCACATACCAAGTGAATCACCATAATTTGCTTTAACTTGCATTTTTCATCTTTGCTTTTTGAAGTAAACATAATAGCAGGTTTAGAAGTGCACCCAATGATGAAAACAGAAGCACATTTGTGAACATATTTCAATACTCTGAAAATTCCTCGAGTCCATAGCATCTTCTTTCTCTCAATACAAAAATCTTTGAATTATCCTGTCTGTGTCATTACCTTTGAAGTAAGCTTATTATTTGCGTGTGAGACTCTTCACAAAGTCTCTAGAACATTTGTTTAAGTAGGTTTTCATTGATTTTAAAAAGTAGCAATTCTTTAAAATACTTACGAAATCCTTGTGACAGAATATTACAGTCGTAGATTTCCAGTAGCAATAACACTTTCTGTGTTAATAGTTCCCAGACTAATATTCAAACTTCAGAAATTCAAGTATTTGAGGTAATCCACTCTTACAGGGATATATCTAGCTTTTGTAAAGCCACTCGCCTGGGAGAGCTTGTGTTTGTTGTGGCTTTTCATTACTGGGCCATACCTCTCACTCTCTCCAGACATTCAAACTCATGGAGAAGGTGCATGTGAAAGTAAACTCTGTCTGCTGATGTTGAATGTCTTGGTGGGGGGTTTGTTAACTAATCAATGACTTTTTTTGGTGCATCTTACTGACATCTACATGGCAATTCATTTTGCTTCTAACCTACTCTTATATATAAAAAGTGGAGAATGACTAGATGTTTCCAAATTGATTTTCAACCTTTTAATTTGCAGCCATTGATGTTGTTAATGGTTAGGGAACCTGCTGTGAACTTTTCTCATTAAAACAACTTGTAACACAAGCAGTTGACAACATTACTTAGATTTAAACCTTTAACTTCAAGGCTATGTCAGAAATGCTTGTTTTATGCTAGCTAGAATAGTACTGCTTTTTTTGTGCTAGCATATTAAACTTTGCATTCAGATAAAATTTTATTCAAACCTAAGAAATATCATCCTTCATCAACAACAAGAGAATAAAGCTGAAAGTAATTTTCTTCTCTGACCAAAAATCTTCATTATAGTGTTTTTGTGATACCTGGAATAATGTCTGGTATTGCTAACTTTTTACAAGCAGCATGGAGAGTTGACATTTTCAGAAATGACCAGGGAGTGTGATGCCTTAATTTTGGTATTATCATTTTAAAATTAGTTTTAAAACAATGCTGACTACACATCTAAAATATTCCAGTGTTGCTACACACAAACATTAGTCCCTTCTTGGCGTCCCTGGTGGCAGGGAGGCTGGATTAAAATGATCTCTAAGGTCCCTTCCAGCTTAGGCCATTCTATGATTCTATGATTCTTTCTTTCCCTTAACGCTTGTTTGTTTCTCAACCAAATGAAAATATCCATGTCTTTCACATGTGGCTCCTAAACGTGTAAATTTTCAAGTTTTATGACAGCAAAGGCAGTTTCCTTGTCAAGCTGCATCACGAATCTTAAGAATAAAATTTGTTTCACCTGTAGTTCTTTGTCCTTACAACAAAAAACCATTTTTTTTCATCAGCTGTGCTATAAATTTCTCTGTAATTGTTTGTATTAGTATGATATTTACAGGCAAAAATTACTCCCAAGATTAGGCCCAGGAACCACCTTATTACTTTAAATATCAGAGCTTAATTAATTTCTCCTGCCATAATGCACAGCTGGCACAGCAGAAAATTATGCTCTTTTTTCTTTTTTTTTATATGGCCTTTATAGTTACACATTTACTTGTTTGGGACTATAGAATTAATGAAAGATCTTAACTACACATCCTTTGCAGATAGGAGGGGATTGAGAATTGCAATTTACAGATCAGGCAATGAGATGGGACATTTTGTTCCTTCTGTTCAAGATGTAGCCCTGTGCAGCA
The DNA here is from genome assembly GCF_000703405.1 of Apaloderma vittatum. NCBI lineage: Eukaryota > Metazoa > Chordata > Aves > Trogoniformes > Trogonidae > Apaloderma > Apaloderma vittatum. The sequence goes on from NW_009733439.1 coordinate 21,807, forward strand.
AATACTGAGAGAGCGGAGCAGCAGGCATTACCGCAGCCTCGTAACAACAAATTTTCCTAGGAAAAAGAGGTTTTCTGTCTTTCAGTACCTATTGCTAGGGCAGTCCTTTACCCTGCCTTAATCCCTTAAAAGGTGCATGAATAGTTTACAGGATTTAGAATGCTGAAAGGAAAAGCAAGGATTGTGGGTAGAGGGAAGGTAAGAGGCAGCAAAAAGTTGGAGGGCAGAAGGTAGTGAGACAGAAAGTACATTAGATAATTTCTGCCACTGTTAAATGCTGGAAGTGTGTCTGATGCCGTGTGAGTCACAAAGATTAATAGCTCAGGAGATTAATAAAGTATTACCTAATCAAACAAGTGCATAGTGATCCTCAAAGATCGTATATCATTATTACTGCTCAGGATAGTAAAAAAAAATAAAAAATCATTAGCACTGTCCCTTAATCCCCAAGACATTCTTGTAAAGAATCTAGCTTCTCTAAATGTTTGACTGAAGGTGACCCTTGCAAGATTTGAATGAAATTGTTTTCACAAGGATTTATTTAGCTAAAATAGATGTAGCTAATGCATTTTAATTGTTCTCTTCATTTTTCATTTGAACAACTAACACGTCTATGGAAAGTTGTGACGTTTATGACCAGTTAAACACAATGAGAATTTGACTGTGCTTAAAAAAAAAAAGCATTCCTTCTCCTGTTTCACCCCAACTCAATGATCTTAAAGGACTTTTACAATCTAAATGATTATTTAATTCAGCACAAACATGGCAACATGCCAACAGCAGTTTGGCACAACATGAGTGCTCAGAGGCAAAAAGACTTCACTCTGCCTTGTGACTTCTCTGATTCCGGTCTAAATCTGCCCTTCAGTGGAGCAAGAACAGCTTCATAGAATGGCCTAAGCTGGAAGGGACCTTAGAGATCATTTAATCCAGCCTCCCTGCCACCAGGGATGTCACCTGTCGACTAGATCAGGCAACACATGGGGACAGAACGGGAATCGAACTCGTGACCTTAGCGTTGTTAGCGCTATGCTCAACTGACTGAGCTAACCAGCCTTTCTGCAATACCTTTCTCAGAGGCAGGGGCACAGAGATCCAGAAGGAGAGAAAGGAACAATTAGCAAAATATGGGATAGAAGGAATGAAGGTAGCCTGTCTGCAGGTTGCACAAAATAGACCCAGATTATGAAGAAGATGCAACTATTTAACTTAAGCTGGACAGGCAGGGGAGAATTCCATGTGCATAGCGGAGTGCAAAAATGATTCTACTGTAACAAAGCTGTTGAATGCTTCACTTGTGTTTCACTTAATTCGTAGGAACATAGATGTCCTTATGGTGAGTAGAGGGTGGTGAGCATTTTCCAAAGGCTGGCTGGGTGTTCACCTCCTTTGGGCAGATTGGTTCATAACTGAGGGAACCAAAATTCCTAGTGATGAAATTTAGATGAGTTTAAACTAGATCTTTGCATCTTTTCTTTTTATATAGATCCTTATCAACAGCAATCAGAGTCTTTAAAGAGCTTTTATTGCATGTATATTTTATATATTCTTGCATCATCTCCCACCCCAGACTCATACAGTGGTTTTTTTGATTAACCTAACATTTCTTAAGGGACTATAATAAACACCATGGATTGTTTTTTGCAAACTTTGAGTAATAACGTTGTTTAGAGCTTGAGTTGAATCACTGTTACACAGAGCATAAAGGAATTATCTTTGACCCTGTTGTGAGGAAATTGTAGTATATAGTGTGTTTTGGGTGAATTTAACCATTATTTTTGCTCTTTGTGCCACCAGCTGGTTAGACTGTATGGGGTGGGGCATAGGGTAGCATTTCGCATACCCTAATGTCTAGCTTCTGAGTGCGATTGTATTACCTGGACTTTTGTTATTAATGTCTGTCATAAAATAAGAACTAGTTTCAGTTGGAAAGTAATCAGTTAAGGAAACATAATAAGGGAATTAGGCTATTCTGAGTCTCTGTGATCTTGGCTTTTAAAGAATACATTTTGATCTCTTTTTTAGATTCATAAATGTTTTAACTTTTTTTAATGTCTGTTTTGAAGTTTTTCTTCTTATATTTGGCATGTGGTGGGAGGAGAAGGTAAGCAAGGAAATTACCTATAATTGACAATAATAATGAATGTCAGAGAGAAAACTGTACTTTGTCTCTTAAAATCTACCTACTGTTCTTCAGATTTCTCTTCCTTTCCTATATTAGGAATTGTATTTACCACTAAACTGAAAGAGCACATAGACATCAGTGAGAATATGACCCTATTTATACTAAAGTTAGTGAGTCTGTATTGTGTAACTTATATTAAAGGAAGCACAGCTTTGTGCTATGTATCACAGCTTTTCAAATGCTCTCATGCTGGCAAAACCACTCTCCTCCTCCTGCTGTTTTGTATTATAAGAGGAAGCCGTTACTGGGATGGATAGGTGATGAAATAGAAATGTTTAACGTGTGGGAATCACCAGTGGGCTGAAGGCGTTGTCCTGGCAAAGCTGTCACAGAGCTTCAGTCCTTGTACTAGACACCAGACATTCAGAAGAATGTGAGACATTTCCCCCTAAATGTGAGACCTCAGTCAACAGCCAACAGGTCATAGCACTGGGGTAGGACTCCAGCAGTACACAAAGGAAATCCCTGCCACAAAACAGAGCATAGGATTTGATTATGATGAACTCAGAACAAATTAATTAATAATTCAAAGATAACACAGGCTCAATCTTGACAACGTGCAAAGACTAGGTTTTTGGTAGCATGGCGAAGGTAATAAAGCCAAAGGGATGGAGCAGAGTAACAGGAGGATTAATGGTGGTGTCCATCAAATAGAGAGAAGGGACACAGAAAATATTTTTTTAGAAAAGCCAGTTTGTTGACATTAATATCCATTTCCATTTGAAAGTTGAGTATTCAGAAGGAGATCTTGGGAAAATAGAGGGGATTTTTAACTTGCACTTTTGTGTTCATCTGGAGCAGAGCAACCCAGAACAGGGCAGCAGCTTTAGTTTGATTTTAAATACAAGTGAAATTAAAATTCATTTTCCCAAGGAAATATGAAAATGTGGTGATGGTCAGAAGGAATGAATTGTGTCCCTTGTCTCAGCAAAATCAGGTATAATGTTTAATTTTATGATGGAACTGCATCAAGCAGCTTTCTTTTTTAATTGATATTTGACTTAGTTATGTGAAAAAGATCAGCATTAAGCACATATAAGAGAACAATGAACTGTATAATATTTTAAATCAAATATTCACCTCAACTACAAAATAGGTTTTAAAATTGAAATATTTTTTTAGATTCAAAGTATGGGAAAGAGATTGATGTTTTTCTTCTTCCTCAGAAAATGTCTTGCAGTCTAGAAGTGCTTTACAACAAAGATCATGTCAGATTTTCACCTAATGCTCTTACTTCCCTTCCCTAGTGCCACCCAAAACCCCCACCATCAACACAGTATCTTACACTTAACTGCAGATAAATAATGGAAGAAATAGCCAGCTTTTAACATGAAGAGAATAGATTCCAACACTCCTATTAAGTTCTGTTTTAACTAGATAATAAAGCTCATATCTTTTTTGTTTCAAAGATGAGGTTACAATGGGAGACTTTATACGTAAGAATGTACATGTAGACTAGGTTTTAGTAGCATGTCAAAATATTGGTTAAGTGTAGTAAGAAAGAGGAAATCCGTCCTGAGATGCATTCAGGCATCACTGAGTAGCCAGGAAAAATTATCAGGACTACAATAGAAAATTATTAAGGTTGCAGCAGATGTAACTGAATGTGTCAAAGTCAGTAATCCTTGGTAATTTATAATGTTTCAATGCCTCACATTATAACTGTTTTACATAATCTTTTAATTAACACCCATGTTGGCTTTTTTGAGAAAATGTAAATGGCCTAAAGATTTCTGATGAGCATGAGCATTATAAACACGAAAAAGAGAAAATCTAAGATATTTTAGCTGATGCTGCGATATAGAAAGCCTAGTTCAAACAGTGATATATTAACTATTGAAAATTAATAACTTCTTTTAATATGTTAAAAAATTTCCTTTCTAAAAAACATATATCAAGCTATTCTACAAGCCTAAACTATTCCACAGTAGACAAAAGCCAGGTGTCAGTAAATATATACCTGTCATCTAAATTCTTTTAATTAAAAAATTGATAATTTTAATTAAGAAAACTCACACTTTGAATAATTAGAAGTTTCATCAGTTATCACTTCTAAGCTTATACTTTTTTATACGTTTCCAAAACCTTATATAAAACTGTAAAGTGATTTCCAGATAATGGAAACAGAAAATGGATATCACAAAATATCATTATTTCAGGCCTTTGTTTTCCTCTAAGCCTTCAGCAATGTTAAGCAGGCAAATTTTTTAGGTATGGACCAAATCCTGAAATAATGCGGAAGCTGGTCTGCAAGGTGATGATATTTTTCAAAGGAAATGATGTGCAAGATAGATCATACTTGCACAACATTCTGAGAGACAGCTGACTGTTTGTTTTATTAAGTTAGGAGATTTAAAATAGGTAGCTGACCTACCTCTATCTGAGGTTTTTAACAGTCAATTTAAAAAATATGAGTGTCATCAAAGTGTTACTATTTAGTATAACACAACTGTAAAAAACCAAAAACCACCAAGAACTTACTTATATGAGCAATACTTACAGCATGGTATAGTACCCTATTCTACATGTGTAAAACTGAAATTGTAAGCATTTTTTTAATCGTAATAAACGATGATGTGTTTATATTGGAGTTTTTAAGGCCCAGAAAGGATTGCGTTGTCTCCGGAGAGAGCATATTAGTCAAGGGCTTTGGTTTGCAGTAATTTGGCTGCGGGTACGTTCCATTTGTAACAACTTCTGTTCTTGCTTACCAGTGTAGCATAGCCAGAAGCGCACACTTATTATTTACAGAGTTCGGATTGCATCAAAGAGAGCTTCCACTCATCAAGCTGTTTCCTGATATTAATTTAGCACTTCCTCCCTATGTCTGTAGCTGAAGCAAATTTCTGTAGTGCTTAAACTAAGGCTGGAAAAAAGTCAAGAATCTTTGAGACTTGGTGAGAAATTTTTACTTTAATTTATTACTATTATTTTAAACACAAGGCTTATCAGAACACTGATTTCTGGTAAAAAATGATTCCAAAAAACTTAAGTCTAAAAGGTGACCTTATACAAAGACTTGTGGTCAATGGCTCAATATCCATGTGGAGAAGAGTGACAAGCGGTGTTCCTCAGGGTCCAGTGCTGTTCAACTTTGTCAGTGACATGGATGACAGCATTGAGTGCACCCGCAGCAAGTTTGCCGACGACACCAAACTGAGTGGTGCGGTGGACTCACTTGAGGGAAGAGATGCCATCCAGAGGGACCTTGATAGGCTTGAGAAATGGGCCAGTGCAAACTGCATGAGCTTCAACAAGTCAAAATGCAAGGTCCTGCACCTGGGTTGGGCCAATTCCAGGCACAAATACAAACTGGGCACAGAGTGGGTTGAGAGTAGCCCTAAAGAGAAGGATTTGGGGGTGTTGATAGATGAGAAGCTCAATATGAGCCGGCCGTGTGCTCATGCAGCCCAGAAGGCCAACCCCATCCTGGGATGTATCAAGAGAATCGTGGTCAGCAGGTCAAGAGAGGTGATTCTCCCGCTTTACTCTGCTCTTGTAAGAACCCACCTCGAATACTGCGTCCAATTCTGGTGCCCTCACCATAAGAGGGACATAGATCTGTTGGAGTGTGTTCACAGGAGGGCCACAAAGATGATCCAGGGGCTGGAGCACCCCTGCTATGACGACAGGCTGTGGGAGCTGGTGTTGTTCATCCTGGAGAAGACTCCGGGGGGATCTGATAGCTGCCTTCCAATACCTGAAGGGAACCTACAGGAAGGCTGGAGAGGGACTTTTTACAAGAGTGTCCACTGATAGGACAAGGGGAAATGGGTTTAAGTTGAAGGAGAATAGATTTAGATTGGACCTTAGGAAGAAGTTCTTCAGTACGAGGGTGGCAAGACTTTGGAATAAATTGTCCAGAGAAGTTGTGGCTGGCCCCTCCCTGGAGGGGTTCAAGGCCAAGTTGGACAGGGCCTTTGAGTAGCCTGATCTAGTTGAGAGGCGTCCCTGCCTATGACAGGGAGGTTGGATTAAATGATCTCTAAGATCCCTTCCAGCCTAGGCCATTCTATGATACACCAGCAGCAAGTTCAGTTTCAAGCTGGATGGATTGGGAAAAGCAAGCTTTGGGAAGAGACACTGAGTTGCCTACCTGTGCTTAAGAGCTGATGTGACTGGAGGACAGTTTCAGTAGTCTCTCAGTCTAGTCCAACCATTCTGTTTTGACTGGATTCATGCACTGGCTGACAGCTTTTAAGTCATTTTTACCCAGATCGTAATAGGCCGTGAAAAAAAAGTAATTGACCCAGTGGATGCCCTAGAAGCTAGACCTCAAACCAACCTTTCTAAATTTCCCAGCTTTCTGGGAGGCAATTTCACAATAGTCTTAGGCTTATCTGAGATTGTCCCACCACTGATAAAGGCATTCCTCTCTTCCTTGTTTCTTGGGCAACTTTGCCAGCTCTGCATGGCCAGGCTGCATGGTAAGTCATATCAATTTGCTGATTAAGGTGAACGGTAAAAAGAAAAAGAAAAAAAAAGTGGGCTGGATCTGCAACTGACTTTTCAGATAACAGAAAGCATAGTTCTGGTAGGCTTTCTGGGTGTCCTGTGTGCATGTACTGACAACAGACTGTTAGGACCTATTTGTAAATTTTCAGCTGCTTTAGCCAGACAGTGAGTATTATGCTGTTAAGATACTACATATTCTTACATGAAAACTGCATTTATGTGATAGTGTTAAACTGAAGGAATTTTAGAGAGAGCTTAATGAGTCTTTTAAATATTGAAATTAGAAAGTGATTGCTGTAACTCCTATAACTGCCTCTAAGAAGATAATATTTATTATATATGATTAAACCTAGCGATTGCTTTTCTTGAACATTTAGATTTTCCTTCTAAGATGAATAGAAACTCTCTCCCAACTAGCTACGCTGATTCCTATCTAATCCTTCTGAAATTCTCTTTGTTGGCCTTATAGCTATCTTTTTTATTCCTAACCAAAAATCTACACTTCCAGTTAACTTCAAGTCCTTATAAAATTATTAGTGAGTAAAACACACCCTTGGTAGATTTTGAACAATTCTATTATTTAACAAATGGTACAGACTACTGAGGTAAATCCCTTGTTAGAATTTTTTAGCTTTCTGACATTTTCACTTTTTGTATCAGAACACCTTTTATGACTTGAAATGATTATGATAAACAAAAAAGTATGCTATGTGAATAAGCCTGGATTTATTATTAAATTTACTGTAAAAGAACATTTTTTTAAAGAAAGGGACAGTTTATCTGCTATTACAAAAAAATTTTAAAATTTTCCTACCATACAATTTTTACTCAACTTTTGTCTCGTACAAATAACTCCAAGTTCTTAAAGCAGTGCAAGTAATAAAAGAAAAATGTACCAGTATGTATTGCAAGTTATTCTCCAATCAATATATCTGTGGATAACTAGAGTAACAGTGTCCACTGCTGGCAAATCAGATAACTGCACTGCATGTCAGAGTGCGATGCTGTTGTAAGGTTTTGATGAATTAGGTTCTGACTATGAGCTATTTCATAATTTAGGTTTGTAGGACTATATCGCAAAATCGGGTCACTTTGTCAGGAGTATTCATGCTATTACCATTAATAAGTGCTATGGTATTTGAACTAATAAATGAGAATATCAGCATGGTAATATGAGGAGGTATTACAATATTTTTTTCAGGAGATCAAAAAATAATTTTAGTATTCACTATATTCTAGCTGCCACATCTCCAAAATAAAGAAAAAGATAGTAAAATTCTATGAGCTTTGTTTTGATGTTCTAATTTATGTAAGAAAAAAGACAGCAAGCAGAAGATACTTTTTTTTTCTTTTGGTCAAAATATTAACTGTTGGGTTTGCTAGCATTTTTTTAAACATATGAATGAAGTATAGAAGAAATTAATGTTTCTATTTGAGAAGTAAAATGATAACATACAGCCTGGTATAGCAATTACTGCTTGTAATGATGATGCTAGAGCTGAAGTATACTGATTATCAAAGAGAGAAGAAAAGGCTGATATCTAAAAGGTTATGTTGATCAATATTTTTCTGGTATTCTTTTGTAGTAGTTAATGTAAATCAATGAAAATCTTTCAGTCAAAGTAAATAATACAGAGTGAAAAAGATACTAAGGAGAAAAAGCAAAAGTCACTTCCTATGCTAATATAAACTGTATTATCATGTCAGATACTTCTGAATATCTAGATTAACAAAAACAGAGCTAGGACATTCTTTCTTTCAGAGATTTATATGCGTCATTAGTTTCCTCCCTTCAATAGAAATAGTAGACAATGTACTGAGCTTTCTCTTTGTTTGGAACAAGGAAAACACAGCATGTGGCTTTTTTCAGTGAACATTTGTGTCTGAGCCCCAAAGGAAGGGATATATCTATGTGGAAAGATCTCAGAGAAGATCAAGGCTTAACCCATGGATGAATACGGCATTAGCCAGCATTTTTCTGTAGCTACCTTTTCTGCCTTCAGCGACTTACCATCTCCTGATTTGCAGAAAAAATTCTGTGTTACCTTCCCTCTAGAACAAGAAACAAGCAGGATTTTATGTTTCAGGGCATTTTGAATTGAATGTTTTCAACGTAGTATCAAATGAATCGCAAAATAAAAGTTATTTGAAAATAAATGATAGAACAGTTGTAAACAAAGACAGATGACTATCAAAACACTACCTACTTTAGGTGAGATAGCAGGAAAGAATTTTTTTTCTAAATTATTTGCCAGGGAATATGTCCTTCATGCTTTCTTCCTCCGCAGAGTGGTATTGTGAATGTGTGTGTGCTTGGATGCCTGAGAGTGCACAGGCAGTCATGTTCCAGTCCTTTCTGTCACTAGTGAAAATCATTTTCTATACTTACAGGATTACTGAATGTATTTTGAGGGGAATCATCCTTCTGTTTCTGAAGCTGGAAATCTATGTATGTCTCTGTTCGTCCCTTCCTTTCTGTTCAGCATTTTACAGTAATGGACATAGTGTGCTTTTTCTCCTGGGCCTTTGCGAGATGACTGAAATCCAACACTCCTTTGTTCTTAAAGTCCAGAAATAAACCACATTTTTTTCACATTGTCATGTTTTCATATCTGTTCTGAGGAACGCAAGAAACTTTCACATAAAGACTTAAAATTAATATTTTCAAGGACCTTAGAAAAACACTGTCAATAAGCTTAGGCTATATATGATTTTTAAAAAATATATATTTATTGCTCGGATGGCATTTTGAACTTCCTAATCACTTAAGACAGAAGATATAGTTCTGTGTCTAAGTTGGAATTTATATGTCCTATTACACGCAGACAACTTTTTGACTTTAAACAGCATTCAGATAAGGCATCGGAAGAAGAATATCTCCCAAAATGACCCAAATTCTCATAAACATATATGTGTACATTTTTTTTGGTAAAATTCTGTATGCTTATGCATTTTATGCTTCTATGTGTCGTATTCACGCACTGACATTATTTTATTAACAAAAAGACGAAAGGATTTTCTTCCTCTATGAAGGTATCATTTGGAAAGTGAACATCTAATGAACTAATACATACTGTGATGTAACGTTAAAGTCTATGAAAGGAACAATCCCCTATGTGTATGCTGGTAAACATTCCCCATGGAGTTGATATTTTTCCTTAACAGTTCAAAATGTTCATATTGCTAGCTACTTTTCTAGAGGCCATGTGTTTTGTTAGAACTTGTGCAGCAAAAATCAATGCGGACAATATTTGTGAGGATTCCAATCCAGAGACTGCAAGTAGGATCACTGCAATCTTCTTAACATTTCTCTATTCTAGGAGTAGGAAATGCTCACAGGAGAATATTGTCAAGCAGGTAGGGCATCTTATGTGTTGACATGCTCTGCCAGCTGTGCTGACTTCAGAGGAAACTCACTGTAGGGACAAGATTTCTCAGGAACGGTGTTCCTTTTTTATTTCTGAGGAACAAAATTCAGCAGATTTGCATTGTAGGGACTTTCAGTTGCCTGGGAGAATAACAGCAAATTCTGTTGGATATTTGAGAAGTCAGGCAAAAGGGAAGAAAGTCCTGCTGTGGCTAGATAAGCAAATGCAACAGATGTTGGTTTAAGCTGTGTGTATGCGAAATTAATGAAGCTCTCCACACTGTTTTTAGGTCTCTAAATCTTAAATTGCTTTGTCCATCTGTGTGGACTACGGATGTGGGATTGTTGTTCTGATTTGTATCATGGGAGCCTTGTCTGAAGCACTCTGGTTGTAGATCTGTGATTAGCTTCAGTGGAGCGAAATAAATGTCAATGTGTTTCTCTTGTTAGTAATTAAGAATCTCTCTTCAAGCAGACTATTTAATTTTTAAAATTAAGATCACAGATGTATGTGACTGCAGAAATCACAATGTATTTAATGTTTAATTTATTTTATGGATTTGTCCCTGAAAGTAATCTTGATTCTCTTTTTTACTATTCTTCTTGTTAACTGGTATTAAAGAGATTGACTGGAGATAGTTTGTGGCCTGGGTGAGCTATCCTGGAGAGCCTCATATGACCTGTGTGCGGTTCAGATTATCCTGTCAATCTAAATGATTTCTTCTGTTCACCTGATCTCAAAAGAAGTATCAGAGTAGAGGACAAAGTAGAGAACAGATAGAGTGAAAACTAGGAAAAGTCATGTGCTAGGAGTGAGGAATTGCAAGGACATGTCTTATCTTGCCAAAAGATCGATTGTTCAAAATCTCTATTCAGTTTTCTTTTCCTTATTGAAGAATGAAGAGTTAGCCAATGAAATTGAGAATGAAACTGTAAGTATTTAAACCAGGTATTTTTCTGGACACAGCACTAGTCATGAGACTCCTTATTACAGTATAATCAATGCGATTTATCACTAAGGTTGTTTGAAACTATAGCACACACGGTCTTCAAAAAAAAAAGACATGAAAATCTTCAAGTCTTCTGAGTCTGACAGAATGTCTAGATTCAGAAAAATTCACTAATGATTTCTAGAATATAAGATTGGTTGACTCCATAGCATATTCTAGAGTAACTGGGCAAGCGAGCTGTGTGTGCCAGACAGCATCTGTCAGTGTTTGGTGTCTGGCCCAGTCCTAACCCATGACAGCAAGCAAGTGTGATTAAAACCTTACTAGAGCTCATGCAACTAAAACATGTTTAGTAGTTAATGTAATAAATTGGCATCTTACACTTCTAGAAAAGTTATGCTTGTAAGAACCTTGGGGTATTTTTCTTAGATATTGATTTGGTTTGTTTTGGTTTTGATATAAATACTGGTTTCAGGATATTTGGGAGGAGAAAATGTGTTGGACGGTGTCTATGTGAGAACATTCCTGTCGAATTTATTTTTTTTTTTACATTGAAATGGTTTATGAAAGGAAGAACTCTACAGGGTTTTTGTGTCTATATTGACCAAAAATAACACATTAGCTTGTAACTCTGTACAACCTACCACAAAACATACAAGTGGAAAAAATAAAGACAAGAGTCCCCCTCCAAAAAACCCTGAAACTGTAAGGATGTCATTTTTGATTCTGTAAATTTTGTAGCCCATGGATCTATGTTAGGACAGAATATAAAGCACAGGATCTCATTTTTCTTGAAGGAAGCCCTTATAAAAGCATTTTATGTATCACTAGTACATGTGCATGCAGAAATATTAACAGTGTATATTTTAATACTGAACTCTCATACCTGAAAATAGCACATTGTGATTTACATTTTAAATTAGATGAAATGGAACATGGTGGTGCCCCCAGTAATGCAGAAAAAAAAAAAAAATAAAAGGAATAATAGTATTTCCTACCCTGGTATGTAATAAAACAAGTTTTTTGTGTGTACTCTATATCTGCTGAATGTTTAAAATTCATTCAGGCAAGTAGTTTTAAAGATTCTAAAATGTTTTTGTTTTAGAAAAATCCTGAAATCCATGATTAATTAACATAAATGAACAGATGGAAAACCAGAAAGTTTTGAATAGCCCTTCTTCCCCTCTTTTACTTTTGATCGTTTGTTTTCATATCCACAGTTTTGTTAACCAGAAATTCTATTTTAATCCTATTCTGTTTTAATGTAGCAAATGTTGTAACTAAGATCTTTCCACTTGCCCTAAATGCATAATCTTATGCAGCTACTAGTTTTTAAGGTAGCCGATATGTTCATATTTCTACAATCCATCTGTTAGCAAAACTTCCACTTTGAGTAGAATTGCACACGTTTTATCGCAGGTTAAGACAGCAGATGGCTCTCTTGAGTTTTCTTTGCAAAATCTCGTGCTGTAAACAACTGCTCTGCATTTCTGAGATGCGAGTAGAAAGCTATTGTTTTTGATCTCTGGAGTAAGAAACGCATTTTCTCTTGTCTATAGGCATACTGCCCATTTTCACCTTCATTCTTCCCTTTCTTTACCATCACCCAGAGCACCATGTCGCTGAGAAATGTCAGTATGTTCTGGCAAAGGCCCAGTATTTGAAGGAATCTAAGGGAAATGAGCAATAGTAGTAGATAGTATACAGTGGGTAGCATGGTTGGATAATGCAAAGAGGTCCTCCTAGTGAAAGGAAACGCGCAACCTACATCTTTTCGGAGAGAGTTTCTCACACAAAAGTTTTATCACGTTCCTAAATCCTCTTGAAAACTAAAGAAAGAGGAGGTTTGGTCTTTATTTTTCTCTACTCCCCCTCATTC
>NW_009733440.1:0-19243 GCF_000703405.1 Apaloderma vittatum
ATCCGGCTGAGCCAACCCAATACAATTATATATTACATAATTATATAAAATTATTAAGTATACACAAATTATAACATAATGTTACACAAACTTTATGTTAATGTTGAAAAAATCAACATATTAGGTTCATATATTATGCAAAATAACAATGATATGGAAATTTAGAGATGTTTACAGGCCTTTATGTCTATCCTTGGTATATATATATTAAAATCATTTCCATTTTACTATTAAGAGGAAAAAAAATATTTTTAAAGGAACAAAACCACTTCTGGGCATTTGCTAAAACTGCTGGTGTTTTCATTAAATTGAAAAGTTGGAAGAATTTCTAGGAAACAGAATTGACAGTAAGCTGCAATTACTGCACTATGTCATCAGGGTGACTTTTGTTCACACTTACCTGTTCTTTCCCCGAGCAGGGACAATATTAAATCAGCAGTATCTAGGGACTTGTATTCACTGAATCTGATGGAGTAACATTTATTGACTCCAATAAGTTTGTATATAACAATGATTTTATTCATGCAAAATCTAATATTCCCAGTTGACTTTATGAAGTAATATGGAGATTCTTAGCAAAAGCCATTTATCCTCCAAAGGGCTATTCTACTTTCCAATCTTCTCTTCTCATGGTTTTGGAGCATTTTAATTACCATTGGCTAGAATACTAAAAAATAAAAGTTTTAATGGGTTCTCTGTGTACACTCATTCAGGGATTGCATGTTTTGGGTTCAAATATATGCAGATTTAATCAGGAAAAATGAGAATCTGTTCATATTTCCTCAATCATATTTATTAATAATTTCCTCTATGGTAATAAAAAATCAATCAACATTATCTTTCAAGTTATCTTAATTTCATTACAGTAAGAAGAGATACTCCAAATGTCACTGCATTGTAGGGAAGAGGAAGAAAGAGCCCTCCATTTCTAAGAGAACTTTTTTAATAGCAAGGGTTGCATCCAAAATATTTCTGTTCATCTTCTTAATGAATTTCTTTGTGCTAGTTAGGAATCGCTTTCTTTGAGTATAGAAATACGCATAGTGTGCTTTAAGCAAAGTTAAAGTTATTAAAAACCTGAAATCCTCTTCTTTACTCCCTATTAATAATTGTACAAATGCAGCATTCTGATAATCCTCAAAAGAGGATATTAGGGCACATAAATGTCGTAAGGCAAAAGCTGCAATCACGAGTTTCTCACTCTGTACAAAACACTCTCATGAACTACCTTGAAAATGGATGTACTAAATGCTAATCTGGCATCCCATCCTTGTTTCAGCAAGCATCCTCTGCAGATCTGATGATCAGGAACATCCTCCTGATGCACGCCGGCAGGTACGGCTGCAGGGTTCAGACCGCAGCCGACACCGTGTCTGACGAGACCGAGCTGCTCGTTAGGGGTGAGTACACTCGTGGTCCCACCCGAAAACACGTCCATGATAAACTATTATAGCAGAGAATTTAAATATGTGGACTTTCAGGGACATGCATGCTATGCATTATTGTTCAGATTTTATACTATTGAGAACATTTGTGATTAACTTGCTCTCTTTGAAAGCAGTTTCACCATAAACTGACTTGCAGGCATGGCAATGAGAAACAAAAGACAGTTGGTTAATCTTAAGAGAGGTAATAGCAAAAAAGGTATACCAGCTTAGTTGAAACGTCAGCAATTAGCCTTCACAGGCCTGTGTAAGGTAGGTATGATGAGTTCTGTGGGTTTTATGTGACGCTTTGCATTTCAGCTTATGGTCAAGTCATTCTTTCAGGTTTAGTTGTTTAGGAATATTCATTCAGTTCCCCAAGAGGAGGCATCATGCAGCATTTTGTAAAATAATAAATATGAACAGTGAACAAAACCCCCCTAATATGACAAAGAATTGCTTTCCTTCATACATGGAATTGTTACTACCAAATTTTGACTGCATCATTAGACCGGGTCCTGCAATTTATTGAGTTGCTTTCCTTGTCATATAACATTCCTGATTCTGGACAGGAACACCGAGTCATTGTCCTGCAGGATCCCAGACCATATCTAGGACACCAGCTAGCTTACGATAAAGCAGGGCGTTAACACCATATGCACATTCCATTAAGCAGAGTATTTCTGTGCATGCATGTGTGTGTTCAGTCCCTGATGGCACTTGAGGACTTACAGTCCTCCAACTGGCATTACAATTGGTGGGTCCTGCAACATCAAAATAGATGGATCCCTATGAGGTATCACGGCTGAGTAGTCTTACTGGGATTATATTTTTTTGAAAGAATAAATCAAGGTAAATATTTTATTAACATCTGAAGAACTCTAAATAGAAAAATACTTATTATGCCACATTCCACAACATCCTTAGGTTTGATATGTTCTTAGCTATCACTTTGAAGACAACTACATGTTTTAAATTATACAGAATGTTTTGGACTGGTTGCAGGGCTGCTTACACCTTCCCATTTTGGTGAAAGTAGATGTTAAATATTTCCAGAAAGCCACTTTGATTGAATTTGATGTAGAAAAGAAATGCTTCTCTGAGAGAGAGATTTGAGATGGAAAAACAGGCATTATAAGCAGTACCAGAACGTATGTATGTGGCATTACCATGCCACCTTGCTGATGAAATGAAAATTATGACTCCTTTATAATGGAATTTAGATTCAAATATACTTTGCTTACCATGGCCTCCTTTTCTTGTTTCTCTGATTGCATAATTATAGGATACAGTAAGAAATGTTTGCATCTCTTTCACAAAATGCTTTATACTGTGCAACTGCTTTTGTCCTCATGTAAAATTCAGTTTTCATAAAATTATAGGATACGGTTGGTCTGCTGAAGTAGTTAATTTCCTTAAGATATCCATAAATCTTATGCAAATGAGGGCAATAAGGTCCTACAGTGTCAGTATTTCTTTCTCACAAAAATGCAGGATGGTTTTGTTTTGTATTGCAGAAACTGTTTAAAGCACATTCAGTGCAAATTTGCTAATGATTTCGCTTTATAAACTTCAGTACTTCAAAACCACAAAATATTTAGGAGAATCTAATCTATCTCTCCTTATACTGTTACAGGAATTTCATTTTCATTTCAGTATCTCTAAATTTTTTTTGTCCCCCTGTCTCAGTTTATAGAGTGCACTCAGTGGTCTGCATTTTGACACTATCTGATGATCGCAAGTTACAGCACCTTTCAAACTTCTTTAGGTTTAGCTTTTGGAAATATTGGAGATACTGTTTAGGTGAAAAAAACAGCAGCAACAAATGTTTTAATAAATATTTCAGTAAACTCTGAAGATTTCCACCTGAGAAAGGAAGTCATCATCTGTGAAGAAAACCGGTTGCCACTTTATAGTAAAGTCTGAAATTCAATGCTATATTATTCTTTATTTCCAGTATATTTTCTTGGTAAAATAATTTCATGTTATGCATATTACAGAACATTTTTGTGTTTTAAATGTTGCACCCCATGGCCAAACTGAGATAGAAGAAGCTTTGTTATGAACACTTAGAAGTACCAATGTAAGGGAAGATCCAGCACAACCTTGTTCTGACCTTACATTCTCTCTCCTTTTGCCTCTGCAGAAAATGCCAGTCTTGAATGCTGATAATATCATACCAGCATACAACAGCTTTTCAGTCATTAGTTATATTGTAAGGTTCATATTTTTAATATATCATTGCAATTTTTACTCAAAAAATTGTTCTGCTTACATCATTTCTACAGGAAATAAATTGGACATGCAGAATAAGTTAAATTAAAATAATCTAATTTTCCCTTCTTTGTATATTCATGAGTATCAGAATTATTGTTATTAGAAAATTGACTAAATTTATACTGAATTATGTATTCAAGTGGTGCATTATTTTTAAGCCAAATGAAAGTTTTCTAGAACTTTATTACAAGTAGCTTAGAACACTAGACCTTGCTGCCACCTCTTCAGATGGAGGAAAGAGAAACAAACTCTTTGCTGACTCCTGTTGCTCATAATTAACATGCTGATCTTCAACAGACAGACATTTACCACTGCATTTTCAAGCAATTGCAATGTCTTAGTATTATTTATTGTGGAGAAAGCATGGAGTATTCTTAAATCATATTTGGATTTTTTAAACCATCCTTGCGAGTTGCTCTACTGTAAGATCCCTTGAATATATGTCAACTAAACTGTGTCACTATTTTTTGCCCCTTTTCTTCTCTGTTCTGCTTTACACAGTAGAAGTTACATTCCAAAAATATTACCAGTGAAAAACAATCCAAAGAACAGAGAATGAATAGTATCAAGTAAATCTCTATTCTTTTCAGTCTAAGTACTTTCAAGAAGGTAATTAATGGTGCAAGAAGACTTCTGAATTTACTACCTATGTACATATATGTTTGTGTGTGTGTTTGAAGAACAAAGAAATTAAAACAGCAGTAAGCAAGTAAGTAAGCAGGGTTATAGATCTTTTTAAGCCATTTAAAAATTCACTACCTCACAGTTCTTTATTTTAGTTAAGTTGCAGTGAAATACATGTCTAATTTTATTTCCATAATGATTTTTATCTAGTGCATGTCTATCAGGAACACTTCAAAACTGTATATGAAGAGATATTTTAGATCATGTCTGGACAAAATTGAGATTCAAGTCCCATCAACACCCACTACTCAAAGGAAAACACTTTCCAGAGTGCTCTGAAAATGCAATTAAATTATGTATATCAAAGCAAGAAACAACTTTTTAGTGGTCCCTAGTAATTTCTCTCATCCTTAAATGTTATTTTTCCAAGCCAAGTTATTTTTTCCTTTCTCTTAATTTTGCTAATGCTACCAATAATGCTACCAATCTCCTCATAAGGAAGAGATTTTCTGCTGGCGGCTGGACCTGTCAGGCAGTACATTAGCTTTCCAGCTTAAATGTCTTGCATTTTAATCTTGAAATGAGCTATGAATGAGAAGTATTTCAGTATTCTTACACTAGTCAAGAGTGACCTTCAGAGATCCACCACCCTGACATATCTGACACCATCTGTTTATATTGTTAGGCTACCGCCTAACCTGGAAAAGCATTTTCTCTCCAAAATACGGTTCTACAAAATTTTCTGCAACTCATCATCACAAGATTTTTTATTATTGATATCTAAAAAAAAAAGTTATGATCTTTTATTGAACCGTCTCCAATCCACCATCCCTCCCAGAAAGACACCTTGACTCTGTGGAAGTCCTCAGAGAGGCCCTTCACTCTCTGCATATGGGGAGGATGAAGGAGAGGATTTAGCTCAAAGGCCAGCATTGATTTAAGGCAGAAGAGGCCATGCCAACCAGCTTAGCTCAGTAACTGTAATGCTTGTCTACGTGGTAAGGTATCTCGTCTTAGGTGTCTCAGACCCAGCCTCAAAATCACACTTGTCTCTTCTCAAGAGCATGCCATACCTGCAGGCAGTAGATTAGGTGGGATGTATTCAACCACCTTACTGAGGCAGAGCAACCAGGAGTAGAGAAGTCAGGAGACAAATAAATAAGAGTTTGACTGTGTAGAGCACAATTTAGGGTATCTCCAGCAACACAAATATTTACTTTGATCATAGACTTAACTATGGCCCAAAAAATTATCCTAGTCCTCAGGAAAACCATTGTCAACAGCATAAGTCAATACACTGAAGTGTGTATTGAGAAAGGAAAAAGTTAAAAAAAACCAGGCAGGTGTCATTTCACTGGATTTGCCCTCCGGAAGGGCAATGAGGCAGGGAGTGGTAAAGCCTTAAATGATGCTGCAATATTTTCTGGAAGACAGTCGTCAGATCCCATAGCAGCAGAAGAAGGTGTAGAGGGCAGGCCAATACAGGTGAAGGACTTCCAGGAGAGAAAGCAGCTTTTCAGGTAGGACAGTAACTATTCTTGCACCAGGCCTCCAGAAACGTGCTATTTCAGAGGAACCCCATAACAGAAATTACCTATGTCTGATGGTCAAAGAAATCATTTTAGTGGACTAAATGAATACAACAAAAATCACAGCTATGGACTTGCATTTCTGACACCCAAGTCATTGCCTGATTTCACTTCATTTGTCTTCTTTTGTTTGCTCATCCAAAGAAAATACATGCAGAATAGCTGTTTGCCATGCAAACAAAGATGTTTACAGGAGAACACAGAAATTTGCTACACAGTCAACAAATGTATTCCCCTGCACGTGAAGTTGTCAGCCATTTAAGAACCAGAAGTGATTAATGATTTTTATGAATGCCAATTTCATTCTTGACATCAGTCCAAGAATAGTTTTCCCATGTCACATGCTTTTTCTGGCTACCAGCCTTTATTTACCCACCCAGATTTTCAGCTTTCAGTGAATATTAAGTAGAAGAAAGCAGAAAAGCAGAATGTTTCAGCTTGGCTGATTTTCTATCTATCACTGGCAAACCATTGGTTGAGCTGTCTCTGTACTGATTTTTCACCAAAAAAAATGTTTACCAAAGCAGGAGGCTCTAATACAGAAAAAATATACATGTCATGTTCTGACATTAATGATATGATCACAAACATGGTTACTGAACACTGAAGTACCAGCCAGGAGGCTTGCATCTCACAGATGTCTCAGGTGATCTTGTAGCCAGTAAAGTGTCAGCTTTCCTCAAGACATTGCCTGCTTGGTAATTTAATTTGTTTTTTAAAGCCTGTCTTCCACAAAGGGCTTCTTTACTCATATTTCCTTATTATGTTGTAGAAATATGAAGTGATCTGTGCATTCACATTTTCATTACAAAGGATATCTGCAAGGTCTTGTGTTTCTACCATTTCACTGTAGAGACATTTAAACATCCCATATTTCTCTCATAAAAAGGTTGACACTCTAAAGGGGCTATCCTTTGTTATCTTACATTGGTCTGATAAATTATGTTAAAAAAGGTCAACAGTGTTTTTCACTTTGTGTTTATTTAATTCATCAGGATAAAGTCTGTAACAGACAGGGAGCTCTTGAAGAACACCAGCAGAACTCATAGCTAAGAGCAGACGGCTACTTCTTGCATTCATTTTCAGTAGGAAGTATCCCTTTCCTCTTGAAACATTCAATTTCTAAAAATCTCATTTGAGTGTTGCTTTGCCATAGGCTGCAACAAGGAAAAGCTAGAGCAAAAAATCTACCAAAAACAGTTATTGTATATTCCTTGATCTTTCTTCTGCACATCTGGAGGATTGGCTTAGAAAAGCATCTGCACATTTCAGCAAAGAAAAATTGTATGAGCTGGGAACCTCACACAGGAGTCCAACACGCTTTCATAAAGATCAGCATGAGGCTCCGCATAGTCCGTTAAGAGTAGAGTCCCCCTCACCCACACTGAGGTGAGTAGTATGCCTGATGCAGCAGTAGTTCCTGAGAACACCAAGTTGTTTCTTGCAGATTGAGGATCTCTGCAAAATTTACTATGATACTATTATCTAAAGTGAATGGGGACAGTGCTTCAAATATTTGGAATCAAGTGATTTTTCCTCTATAAATCTCTCTATTTGTAGTGACGATAGTGACACCACAAGCACCTGTGTAGGTTATTTTTTTATGGTTATCCCTTTCTTGCATCACATTTCTTTTTAGGATCATCATGATTGAGTTACGAATTCATGTTTGTGAAGTTAAAGGATTTCTTTCATATCTGTGATAGCTTCAGTGCCTAAGCAGTAATAAGAATAACTTTGTTTCCAGGACTATCTCATTGTTTTTTACTTAAGAATTTTAGTAGATTTAGATACCATGTGTTTTAGGGGTATTAATTAATAATTTGTTCACTGTTGTTTGCTTTTATTATCCTTTTCACTCTTATTATTGTTATGAATGTCAATAGATGTTGTGCTCTTCCAGGAAGAAAAAAAAAAATAATGTCCAATCTTCTTAATTCTCTCTGTTAATGCTACGCACACTTAGAAACTTATTAGCAAATATAAGCCTAATTAAAGTCCATTGAACTTTGCAAATACTACTACAATATTCATGGCAGGAAAATTCTTTAAAAATAAGCTAAAAATCATCTTTCTTCTACAATGTATAACATGTGTTGTATGACTGTGCACTGAAAGCTAACCAAATGCGCTGTGCATGACTACTGTAAGTAAAATGAGCTTTAAGATCAAATAGCTACCTGGAAGCTGTAAGATCTTGCAATGGAGCAGGGAAGGGATGAAAGCCTTTGTGACTGCAATCTGTGGTTTAAGAGTACACATTTTGTGATCTAAAAATATAAAAGAGGTTAAAGCTATTCATCTTGAAGACTGGTAAAACTACCAGTCTAAGCAAGAAATCCACTCTCATGATGTATTTTTGGAGAAATAATGTTTCCTCTGAACTCCACTGACCTGGAGCAAATATAACGCAGGAACTGCTGGTTAGGTTGACCACACTGCACCTTTCAGTTGTGATATTGCCGATAAAACTTAAAGACAGGAGCTTGGGTTTAAAGGCCACTAGACACAACTTTATTAAATGGAGCGTAAACAAGGTCAACAGATTCTTGCTGGTCCTCAAAATTACATCTGAGCTGTAGCAAAGGCCAGGAAGATGCCCTAAGCACAGACCCCATTAAATGGACTCAGAGTATGTCCATAATAGTAGACTGGTCCCTGAGACCATTGGGTGCAGCAGAGTTCCCAACCACACAGCTACATTCCTGGTCCTCCTCCTCTCTCCAGACAGGATGGATACAACAAACTGCCTTTTGTGATCTGCCCCAGTCCACAGTAATCTCTTACTTTTGCTGAGGCATTGGCTTGGACAGTCATAATTGCTCAGGGTTGAAACTATGATAGGAATTGGCTGACAACATAATAGCACATAGCACCAGTTCAGCTCTGTGCATCGGCCCTTTTTGCTATATCAGAGTTGCTGAAACATTTGCAATATTGGAAGATAGTATATTACTGTAGATGGAGCATCAGCCCTTTAACCCACAATCAAAACATTCTCAGCAATCTGATCTTGCAGCAGGCCCTTTGTTATATCTTCAATGGTGTGAAAGGACAAGAGATTTATATCTTTTAAAAATTTGGGATTTTTAAAGAGTTTAAAAAAAGATCCTTTTTTTCTGTTTAAGAAACTTTTTTACAAATATCAGCTTAACACATATCTATAACAAAAATGTGCCTAGAAATAAGTAAAAAATCAAAAACCAGATATGATGATGTTCACAAACTCAGTGCCTGAACAAGACCTGTGCACTTCAGGGAGTGCTGGTGTTCACAGTAAATGCAGAGTTAGGAGGCAACACAGAGAAGAACCAGCTGAGACAGCTGGCAATGATGTCCTACAGTGCTAATGGTGTTCAACAGGACATGCCAATGAAATAGGTGTGTCTGAAACTCAGTTTCTTTACTTGGGACCTGCGAAGTTACATCATTCACAATTCAGAGGCTATTGGTGGTTTCCCTCCTAAGGAGAAATTTCAGTTCATGTTCCTTGCACTGTCTATGCATTTTGAGTTGGGTCACAACTGCCACTACACAAAGATCCAGCTCCAAATTCTGGACTGCAGTCTGGAATCTAAGCTTACAACACGCAGCAGCTCTCATGGTTACTTTGACCAAATCTCCTATTTTTAAGTTTCTACACGGCAGATAAGTCATCAGGGCAAAGGAGAACAACATGACACACGTACTACCAAAGGTCTTCTCAGGCAGGACACTAGGAATTTCTCCTGACCCTCATCCTTGGAATACGTCAAGACTGTTTAGGCTGGAACATCAATGTTTTCTCTTTCTTATCTTCCAGCCCTGAGTCTAAGCTACCTGTCTATCTTGCTGCTCGTTGGTATATAATTCCTCCATTTGCCCAGGGCCCTTGTATAGCTGCCTTGCAGAAATTTCTCAGATATATCACACAGACAGGCTGGGGGTATGGTTATATCCACTAAAGCCATAGAACCCATCAAATTTATTATACTTTGAATTCTCTCTGTCCTATTTTTCCCCACCATGTGCAAACACGTCATCTGCCGTAAGTGAGCATAGCAAAAGGGATTTAAGCTACAACAGTTAAGCTCCAGTTTTATCAAGTATCTTTTCAATTATTCTATAATTACTCCCTCTTTCTTTTCCTCTTTTTCTTGACTTCTCATCTTCTTGATGACAAGTCAGTACACCTTGTGATTCGGAAAGTAAAATCTTCAGGTGAAGAAATCTGTGTTCACGGACTGCTACATATCAGGTTCTTAGTTGTTTGGTGAAAGCAAAAATAATGCAGGTCAGGCAGCAGTGGAGTAAATCAGCACACGTTCTGGGGTTTACAGGGAAGGACACTGCCTCACTGAATGACTGTGGCTATTATTGGTAATAGTCTTTCAAGAACTATCACATTAACATTGTACCATGGCAAGTAATCTAAAGGACCTCTCAGGATGATCATTCCAACAATAAAATGCACATAAAACAAGTTTGCCCAAATGCAGTCACGCATGTCCTGAAATGAAGTATCAATCTGTGGAATTGCTCTGAAGTGAGATAACTAATACCCTTGACACTGGGTTTCCAGTGTTCCTAGAGCTGCGTAAGAGCCTATTGCAGTCCCTAATGTCTTCTTTGTGAAGGTCAACTGCACTGTAGTACATTTATGACCAGTCATTTTCTGTGTAGTTTCCACAGAAACATTTGAGCAGGCTGTGCATTTTTTCCTCAATTGGCTATTCTAAACTAAAAAAATTGTTTTAGAGATCCTGAACAGCCCTTGGGAGAAAAGCTTCTCTGCATTAGCCATCCGGCTGACACCAAGAGTGATTACATCCAAGCATAAAATTTAATGAGATTTCTACAAAAATGAGTGACATCTGCATAGCACTCAGGTCCTGGCTAACTGTCATACATTTGTCATCACTGAGGCTTTTGTCCTTTATTAATCCGCTTTCAAGAATTCCTACTGTTGGAAAAGGAAATGCTTTTTAGCAGCCATCCTGCAGACTGTGTAAGAGCACACATCTCAGAAAGCATAATGACACATTGTCATGCTTACGAATGCGTATAAAAGGTTTAAAAAACATAAGAGAAGTCCGACAACAAAATATATTGAGAATTTAGAAGGAGACGCCTGCATAAAGGTATTTTGCATCCTTGAATATAAACAACACACTTGTTCTTTTGCCTACAATGCAGTGACTAGAAATTCTTTAACAGCATTCAGTGTGCATGCAAGAAAAATTGGTGTAGAGGGAAAGCACTAAAATATATCCCTTTAATTTTATTTGTGCTTGGGATCATGATATAATTCAGGGCCCGGGGCTTCAACCCGGTAAAAGTGTATGATTGTATCAAGATCTCAGCTTTCCTTTAACTTTCCCTCATGGCTGCAAATAAAAATTTCACTAGTATTTTCCTACATCAACAGATAGCCTGAAACAATAGGTGATGGAGATTGAAGATCACCCTATTTTATTAAATTAGCCCCAGGACTTGCTATTCTGAGATGAAAGCCTAACCAGGTGTGTTCCATCAAAGAACAGCAAACACTTGGCAGGAAACAAAGAAAGACCTTTCAACCACAAATGAAAATGGGACTCCAGCAGGCTGAGTCACAAGAAGTCCAAGAAGTTGCACTATTTTATTCCAGCACTGTTTGTGACTCAAGGAAAGGTACAAACAACAGCAAAGTCAAGCCTGTTGAGCAGCAGAGCAAGGGAAAAGGACGGACTCCCAGGGCTAAAGCTGCTCAGCACCCATGCAAGCATAAAGACTTCTTGTTCTTATAATGCAGAGCTGTACCCTGGATTCCTGTGAAGAGAACTGCAATGTGTAGTAGAAACAATCTCCTTCCATCACACATCCATAACACTAAAATTTACTGAATTCCTTCTTGGAACTGAAATTGGAAGAAATCGAATCCTTTGAATTTCAAGCATCCATTTATCTTTCTGTTGTTGTTGCTATTATTTCCAAATGTCATATATTTCCAACATTTTAATGTCAGTTAGTTGCTTGTAGATCTTTGCCAAGTAAACAGACGCAAGTGAATAGCGTAGATTGCTTTCTCATTTAAAACATTCAATGTGTCTTTCACTCTGAAGCTATTGAGCCCCACTGTTACAAAACTCTGATCATACTGTTGTTATAGTTCATGTAAACATGCTTTTGTTGAAGGTATATCACAGGAAACATAAAGCTGTTTGCACCTGCAAATGACAAAAAATCACACCTAAAAATATTTCAGTTAATGGTTTTTTTTAGCCTTTTCTCTTCAGAGAAATTTGTTTCTACTAATGGACAAAGGACTCCATTCAGCGAAAGATTCAATTGCATGAAATAGCACTGAAATACAATAACACTAAACTGAGTAATGCAGAAATCCTGGCCACAGCTGCCACTTCAAATGGAGGCACCTGACCTGAATATTTACTACCATGATCTGCAGGTGCTGAGATCTGACAGTTCCAACCCTGGGAGTGTTCGAGGCCAGGCTGGATGGGGCTCTGGGCAGCCTGATCTAGTGGGGCATGTCTCTGCCCATGGCAGGGAGGTTGGAACTAGATAATCTTTAAGGTCCCTTCAGACACTGAAAATTCTATGAGTCTGTGATTCTAAGACAGACTGAACTAGTGACCACAGTTCTTGGAAATGGGAGTGTCCAAAGAACCTGCTCCACTACAGCTCATGATACGTGGAAAAGGCATTGGGCTCCTGTAAAGGTGTAGCAGCAATTCAGCCTCCAAAAACAGGAGGATGGAAAAGAATTAGAAAAGTCTTGAATGCTGAGAAAATATAGATTTGTCCTAAATAATTACAATTATCAATAATAACAATATTTGGCAGAAGTACTAAGTCATGTCCTGTCCTTCTAGACTACATATGCTTTTAAGTATAAAAAAAAAAACCACAAGAGATGTTTATTATGCATTCGCACATGACAGAGATGCATATTTTCCTATAAACAACTCTAGATGAGGATTCTGAACCAATAGAACCTTGCTTCTGATTTAGTTTGTCAAGTGCAAATGAACAATATTTTCAGACACCAATAATATCAATATCCTGGTGAAAAAGTGCTTTTCCCCAGGGCTCAGTACTGTGACCAATTCTTTTTAATATCTTTATCAATGATCTGGATGAGAGGATCAAGTGCACCGTCCATAAATTTGCTGACAGCACAAGTCTGGGCAGAAGTGTTGATCTATTTGAGGGTAGGAAGGCTCTGCAAAGGGACCCAGACAGGTTGGGTCAATGGGATAAGGCCAATTGTATGAGGTTCAACAAGGCCAAATGATGGGTCCTGCACTTCAGTCACAACAATCCCATGCGATGCTGCTGGCTTGGGAAGGAGTGGCTGGACCGTTGCCCAGCAGAAAAGGACCTGGGGGTGTTGGTTGAAAGCTGGCTGAACACAAGCCAGCAGTGTGCCCAGGTGGCTGAGAAGGCCAACAGCATCCTGGCCTGTAGCAGAAATAATGTGGCTAGCAGGACTAGGGACTATCCCCCTGTACTCGGCACTGGGGAAGCCACACCTTGAATCCAGTGTTCAGTTTTGGACCCCTCATGACAAGAAATACATTGAGGTTCTGGAGCACGTCCAAAGAAGAGCAACAAAGCTGGTAAACAGTCTCAAGAAAAAGTGAGGAGCAGATGAGGGAGCTGGGGTTGTTTAGCCTGGAGAAAAGGACGGTAGGGGAGACCTTCTCACTTTCTATAATTACCTGAGAGGAGATTGTAGCAAGGTGGGGTTGATCTCTTAAGTAACAAGTGACAGGACAAAAGAAAATGGCTTCAAGTTGTACCAGGGGAGGTTTATAGCAGGTATTAAGAGCTTTTTCTTCATGAAAGCATTGTCAGGTATTGGAATGAGCTGCCCAGGGAAGTGGTTGAGTCACCATCCCTGCAGATATTTAAAAGACATGTAGGTGTGGTGTATAGGGACATAGTTTAGTGGTGGACCTGGCACTGTTAGGTTAATGGTCAGACTTGATAACCTTTAGGTCTTTTCCAACCCAAATGATTCTATGGTTCCATGAATAGTAGCAAAAATCAAAGAAGAAAACTAGAGGTGGGAATGGCATGTTGTAGCCACATTTTATTTTGCAAAGTCATGTTTGCTGCCAGAGACCTCAAAGTGACGTGGCTTATACAAATGGTGATTAGCATAATCTCATTTGGTGCGGCTAAGTAGAAAAATAATTCTCTCATTTCTCAAGTGAGAAGTTGTTGTGTTTGGTGGGGGTTTTTTTGTTTTAATGGAACCATAGTAATTACTAGCCTTCATAAAATTTGTGTTTGGGTTTTGTTTTGAACAGCTTTCAATCAAAGAGTTAACAGACTTCCAGCTGCATAGTAATCCAGGCAGTTTCCCTGAATGAGTGAAGTCGAGGAAAAGGCTGAATGCTGTATTCTGGATTCAGTTATTAGTAACATCGTTGGTTTTGAAGAAGCCCAACATATCCACCTGTGTTTTGTTTTGATCAGAATTTTTAAACCTGCTGACAAGACTCATTCAAAGAGAAGATGTGACTGTGACTTCAGTCTTGCCTGAATGCTTCTTAAAATTGCTTTTTTTCCCCTTTAATTTTAGGTTCACAACAATTATAACCGAGATTTTTTAAAATATCTATTTCTATTTCTAGTTCTTCCACTGTCTTTCTGACAAGTTAATTGGTACTCACCCACACGGCATTTAAAGAGTCACTGTTTGCCAGCAGAAATCATGGAAATGTATCTCCGTGATGCAGGATCATGCATTATAACCCGTGTATTTCATAGATGTTGAACTCCACTGGGTGCCTACAGAATGCATCTCCTGTGTTATTGCTGCTCATCCATGATCATGGTGTTGTCTGTTTGATAATTCCACTTTATTTCTAGGTCCTCCTGGTCCCCCAGGTGTTGTAATAGTGGAGGAAATTACAGACACTACAGCAACACTCTCCTGGAGTCCTGGGGCAGACAATCACAGCCCTATCTCCCTCTACAACCTGCAAGCACGCAGTCCATTTTCTCTTGGCTGGCAGACCGTAAAAACAGGTGAGAAAAACTTTCAGACAGCTCAGGTAGACTGCTCAAAACTTCTGCTCATCACCATAATAACCACCAGCAACTGCAGGAACAGATACTCTTAAGAGAACAATAACAAATTAAAAACACTGATTTTTTTTTTCTTTTTTCATTCCTTTCATGTTACTTAGCAACAGCTCTGAAAGGACAACACAAAGACACCGGCCATGATGCCTCTGTGAATAAGCAGAAATATCTACCCTACATCCTTCAATTTGTGTCTTTTCAGGAGTGCTACAGTGCCAAAAACCTAGCTGTGATTTCTGACATATTAGAGCCTTGGTGTCTATCATTTCTAATGGCTATATTGTATCACAAAGTTCACTTGCCCTTGAGAACCTGAATGTGAGCTTCAGATTTCTGAGACCTACACATTTCTTTACTGTCTGCAGTTCCAGATATGATAAGTGGTGACATGGAGTCTGCTATGGCTGTCGAACTGAACCCTTGGGTGGAGTACGAGTTCAGAGTTGTAGCAACCAACAAAATTGGCACTGGAGACCCAAGTGCACCATCACGAGTGATCAGAACAAATGAAGCAGGTAAGAAGATGGTAAAATGTTAATTTTCCAGGACTACCAGAAACAAGAACTATTTTAATATGGTAATAGACCTTTTCTCTTCTCTCTGGTACATATGTGTGTGTTCAGTCATCATTATTCCAGGGTGATATTTTTTGTAATGGGGAGTCAGCCTGTTTTAATTACAAGAGTATTGTTTAATTTAGACAAGTTAGAAATAAAGCTATTCTCTGCTGTCTTACTCCATTGAGTTGCCTTCATCTTACACTTAAGACATTGTTGCCTGCTCTCTGTCAGGCTTCCACTGCTCTTCAATTGTAGGGTGCTCCTCAGATGCCAAACAACTGCTCCCAAACAGCTTCTCCTCCCTTCGTAATTTCTCTCCTTGAAGGTGCATAGATTTTTTTTCAGCAAGATAGAGAAGCCATGGGAAACTGATTAATTTGAAATAACTTGTGCTCTAAACATTTCTTTGCCATGCACATTCTACCATGAACTGGTTTTGCATTTGAAGAAATTTCATTATATTTCTGACTGGAATGGTACTGTGGGAACCCAGGAAAAAAGATGTTTTATGTCTTACTTGGGTCTGTTGAAAATTGCAGCGGTCTCTGAAAGTTTGGAATAATTGACAGTAACTTGGGCAGAATGAAGAGAGATAAAGAAGGATTGGGAATCTGAGAAAAACCCCTAGGCAACCAGAAAGACAGATTTTAAATGGCAGAAAGAGACAGAGAGAGGATTTTACAAAGCCACAGAAGAGAACTGCATCTCTGAACACCTTCAGATTATTCTTTATTCTTCTTTGTTATATAGGAGGCCTCGAGAGTTTTGATTTTATTTTGATGTTTCTTCAGCTGAATAATTTGTAAGTAGTTTGTTGATAATATGGAATAGAAGAGCACAAAATTCAAAGATTCTACTTGAATTTGGAAGCATAACTGATTTTGCTGTTGTAAATATTCTGGACAAATACAGCAGGTGTGTTGCACTCTGTCTTCTCCTAAAGGGAGATTATAAGAATTATAAGTGGGAATGTCAAAATGTGTCCACCTCTTGCATTCCAAAACAAAATTCCTGCCTTTTAAGATATGTTAATCTTACGTTGCAGCTCCGTAGTTCACTGATCTGTGTATATGCCGGCCATAAATGTTCACAAAAGAACATTCAGGCTGATACCCTTAACGTTGGGTCTAGAGATGATCTCAGAAGGTCTCTAGTTCAGCCTCATGCTCAAAGCTGACTGAATTGACTTCAGAGTGTGTTGCTCATGTCTTTGTTCAATTGAGTGTTCAAAACTGCCAAGGAGGGATGATGGGCGACTTGTGCCAGTAGTTAACTAATCTCATTGTGATTTTTCTTTCAATGTGTCCAGCCAGAACTCTCCATGTTTCAGCCTATGACCACTACCTCTTGCCCTCTTGCCTTCCTGCACCACTTTGATGATATTCTGACCACCACCTCTGTCTCCTCAATGACCTCTGTAGGCAATGGAAGATGCTGCTAGGTCCCCCAAAGGCACTTCTGCTCAAGGCTGAACAAGCCCAGCTCACCTAGACTCTCCTGAGAAGCCAAGTGCTCCAGTCCCATCATCCCCGTGGCTTTCCCTGATTTTGCTCTGGTTGATCAATATCTTTCTCACTGTGGCACCCAAAATTGGATTCACTATTTCAGATGAAGTCTAACAAACCTATCTTAAGTTGTAATAAGACATATTTATTTCTTCTGCTTTAAATAGCTGTGTAGTTGCTAGCTAATATTAAATTTCACTGTGTGATCACAGAACTGCACTGAAGTGATTTGATTTCCATTCACGCATGTGGAAGGATGTTTCTGCTCCAACT
The DNA here is from genome assembly GCF_000703405.1 of Apaloderma vittatum. Taxonomy (NCBI): domain Eukaryota; kingdom Metazoa; phylum Chordata; class Aves; order Trogoniformes; family Trogonidae; genus Apaloderma; species Apaloderma vittatum. The sequence goes on from NW_009733440.1 coordinate 17,331, forward strand.
CTCCCCCTCAACTTCTGCAAGCTCCCCACACTCTTTGAAACTTAGTAACTTTATAGCTGAAGCTATGGGTTACATCCTTTGTTACTTTAAGAAAGTGAAGAAAGGAAAATGAAATAAAAAACTTTTGTCACAAATAGTTTTATAAAAAACTTATATCGTCATCATTATTCTACCTTTGATTTTGTATCATATTTCATTTGCTGTGAAAATTCTGCTGGACCCAAATGTTTGAATGACTTTTCTATTTATTCAGGTGGTACATATCAGAGAGGACACAACTATTCAGGAAAAACTGTAATAGTTTGTATCCCTTGTCAGGGAGACAGCCACAAAAAGAGATGAAACAGCTACTGAAAATCAAAATTTATTCCAACCAGAAAACCACCACACACTCTAACAGACAAAGGATATTGCAGATTCAAATGATATTTGGAAATTATTAACGCACAACTTAGTTTAGGAACTCGTGACTATTCCTTTAGACATATGATCAAAAATCTGCACGCACCCACTCATAAAAGAGTGGAAAAACCTCTCCCTCAAGGGTACCCAGAAAGGGGAATTGCTCAACCACAGGGGGATATAGCCAGAGGTATTGCTCACCAGTAGGGTGCAGTGGGGGCTTTCAACCTTGGGAAGTTTCCTTGGATGCCGTATGGATCCCAGGGGAGATTCCCCAACTGCAGACCTGCAGCTCCGAGGAGGACCCACTCAACTTGGCTTTCCAGCAGGGCCTCATTCATACCTGAGTCAAGTCTGGCTGGTGGTCAATTTCTAAGTAGCTCAGAAGCCAGTGCACAAAAGACACATTAAACAAAGTCATCAGGCCTCAATGGTTGACCTTGACAGGTCCTTGTTGGCAGGCCCATTATCAGGGCGGATGCAACTGCCATATCCCTGAGATTACGTTCTTTCAGATTTACTACTATGTTCCTGTTTTTAAAAGGATAGTACAGGATTTTAATCAAGCAGATGTATTTATGCTGTGTGTGAATATTTTTCTGACAAGCTGAAGTTTGAAAATGTTAGATATCATCTAGCTGTCATTTCTTTAGCTTCCTTCTTCTTTCTCAGTGTTTACAAAACAAAGACTATATTTACTAAGACATAGTCCTACAACTCGAATGAAAGTCTCCTTCAGGGACATACATTTTCAGTATTGCTTTGGACAATCATTGCAACATTAGCTCTGTAAAATTTAATTGATAAATCATAATAATCACCAATAAAAAAATTTAACGATTATGGGACAGACAAAGCATGTAATGTGCGATCTGTTTTCATCCAGTGATTGATGTTCATTTCAAGGTGATACTCCACTGTGATACAGAGAAGTAAAAACATTTAGTCAGACATCGCCAATGCAGCGAATAGTTTAGCGAAAGCTAAACTATTCAAGTCTGCTAACACTGCAAGTAGTTTAGAACCTTCTGTCGCAAGAGAACTTAGATAATAGGAGCTGCTAGCACAAAGCCTTTGACACTGTCCCGCATGACATCCTGGTCTCCAAGCTGATTAAATATGGGATTGATGGATGGACAATTCAGTGGATAAAGAACGGGCTTGACGACCTCACCCAAAGAGTGGCTGTCAAAGGATCCATGTCCAAGTGGAAGCCAGTTACATGTAGAGTCCCTCAAGGATCGATACTGGGACCAGTCTTGTTTAACATCTTTGTCAGCAACATGGACAGTGTCACTGAGTGCACCCTCAGTAAGCTTGCCAGCGACACCAAGCTGTGTGGGGTGTCTGACATGCTGGAGGGTAGGGATACCATCCAGAGGGACCTCGATAGGCTGGAGAGGTGGTCCCAGGCCAACCTCATGAAGTTCAACAAGACCAAGTGCAAGGTCCTCCATCTGGGTCGAGGCAATCCCGATATACACCAATATAGGCTGGGCAGTGACTGGCTT
>NW_009733441.1:0-12539 GCF_000703405.1 Apaloderma vittatum
GGCCTCCGGAGCAAGAGGGGCTGCACAGAAGGTGTCTCCGAGCGGGAGACTTGGAGAAAAACAGCCCCAGGTCCAGCCGGGCAGGTGAGTGAGCACCTGAGAGAGGTTTGTCCGGAGGATCCCTCGCACTGCGGGGCTCTGCCGCCCTCTGGAGGTTGGTGCCGTATTTGCAGAATCATGGAATCAGAATCCTAGACTGGCCGAGGCTGGAAGGGACCTCAGAGATCATCTGGTCCAACCTCCCTGTCACGGGCAGGGACGACTCTCAACTAGATCAGGCTACTAAAAGGATCCGTCCAACCTGGCCTTGAACACCTCCAGGGAGGGGGCAGCCACAACATCTCTGGGCAATTTATTCCAAAGTCTTGCCGCCCTCGTACTGAAGAATTTCTTCCTAAGGTCTAATCTAAATCTATTCTCCTTCAACTTAAACCCATTTCCCCTTGTCCTGTCGCTGGACACTCTTGTAAAAAGTCCCTCCCCAGCCTTCCTGTAGGTTCCCTTCAGGTACTGGAAGGCAGCTCTTAGGTCCCCCCGAAGTCTTCTCTTTTCCAGACTGAACAATCCCAGCTCCCACAGCCTGTCCTCGTAGCAGAGCTGCTCCAGCCCCTGGATCATCCTTGTGGCCTCCTCTGAACACGCTCCAACAGATCCACGTCCCTCTTATGGTGGGGGCACCAGAACTGGAGGCAGGATTAGAGGTGAGGTCTCACAAGAGCAGAGTAAAGGGGGAGAATCACCTCTCTTGACCTGCTGACCACGCTTCTCTTGAAGGCACCGCACACATCGATATTATTTATATTCTTTTTCTCTAGATCACCGGGAAGTAATGTTGGGGGGGTTGTGTTGTGGTTTTTGTTTGTTTGTTTTCCAAGACAACCTTGTAATGTTCTGCTCAATCAGCCGGATAAGCCACACAGCGTAACAGCCTGTGCCCCAGTTTGCGTTCCATAGGTGAGCTTGGCCATATTTTTTCTTCTCAGTGAGTGCACTGACCTGCACAACTTGTGTCAGAATTCTAGAAACAGTGATCCTAACTCAGTGCTTCTTGTTTTAAGAAAGGATTTATGCACTCTGTCTGACTGTGCCCTTCTTGTACTGTGGGGCAGCTTATGGATATGCTTGAAAAATACTAAATATAAAAAGAACACAAAGAGTAGATCTGCTGTGGAAGTGGTGATTGGAATTCAGTGTAATAAATGTGACTTTGGTGCTCTTTCTAACTCTTCCCTTTCATAATACTCCTGCCAGATTCACAGAGTCCATGTCTACATCCCTACCTTGGCTTTGTCTTCCAGGAATCGTTTACTCCTTATTAATCCACTTTGTCCTTCACTTCGTCCTTTTCCTTCTGGTGGGGTGTAGCACCAGACAGTGCTAGTGGCTTCCAAGGGGACACTTCATTTAGGTGATTAATAATGTGGCAGGGGAAGAGAGCATATTTAATAAAAAAAAAAACAGTTGTATTTACCTTTATCACATTAGCCTTGTAAAGAGTAGAATATCTTCAGGAGGAGATTCTAGAGAAAGTTCTTGGATTATCAGGTGCAGAAAAGAACATGTGCTGCATTGGAACATACTGGTTCATGTATTTGAAGGCACAAAAATTTACCTTGTACCTCTGGTGTATGCACCAGTATGGATATAGTTCTGAATCCAAGCAAGTGAACTGGAAAATGTTTGGTTTTTCTTTCAACTGAAAGAGATAGTAGATGGTTTCCTTGATAAGGTCCATATTAACAATTCGTTGGCAATTAAGCTAATTTGGCAACTGAAAGTTGAGTCATTGTCTCTCTCATTTGTGTAGTTTATTACATGAACTATCTAGTTTGAGCTACTCTTAGACAAACAGAAAACAACCTCATAAGTAGTTGCAGTTTCAGCATAAGTTTTATTTTCTATTACAGATGTGTACAGATGTATAAGGAGAGGTTTCCACCAGTTTTGGAAAGGATTCATATAGCCTTCAAGCATGTAATTTAGAATAATCACTATATTTACTAAGGAAAAGAAGTAAAGTAAGAAAATAAGCCTACTGTCAGTCTGTGACTAACCTTGCCCTTTATTAATTCTAGCTCTAGGTCTCCTGTTCTTCCTTAAAAGATAATCTGTTCCAAAGTCCTGTCAGGGCAAACTGCTCAGGTTCACATACTTCTTTCCTCTTTAGAGTTGTGAAATCTGTAGTAATTTCATTTTAAAGTAAAGCTTGAAGTAAATCTAGTGCTGTCTTTGTCCTTCATCTTGCCTCAGGTTTTCAGATGAGTTTCTAAAAAGGGAAGAGACAAAGATTATTTTGATAGTATTCATATTTTTCTGAAAGTCCTGTTCCAACAATCTGTTTAAAGCTCTACAAGTGCTCAGCGCACGGCAGAAGGTGGCTTTCACACAGTTATATTCTATAGGGGCACATACACAGAGGATGGTCTTATGTGTGTAACGGCCACAGAAGTAGCCCTTCAGAGTGACTTTGGGGGAGAATGGAGAGGAGCTTGGGCAAAGTTTTAAGAGCCTGAAAAGCAGGGTGAGAGCTGAAGCGTGAAGCCATTTGTAGTTGGAATGTGTAACCAGATAGGGAGACTGACATAAACATTTAAACAGAAGATTCGTAAAGATGAGCTTCATGTGGGTGAGGCTGCAAAGGTAAAATCGAGGCAGCTCGTGGCTGGAATCCGTCATTAGAACTTTAGTTATCAGTGACTCTGCTGGGACTACCTTAGTCACAGTGTAGTTCTTATCATGCTTCACCAGGAAAAGTCTGAAGGTCTCAGCTGAGAAAACAAGGAAACGCTGGGATGGGAGGGCAAGGGGGGAAAAGTGTAGGGAGAGGAAGCCTTCCCCTTCTGCCTAATCCACTTCAGAGTGGTTCCCTGAAGTTGGGCCAGCAGGTTCTGAGCATCAGGTACTTCAGTCGTTCTCTTAGTAGGGATTCAGTAACTTAGTAGTAGCTTAGTCTCAGTCAGTTCTGAAGTGCTGCTCTGAATGTCTTGCATGACAAATTAGTTGACAAAAAATGTTTGGTTTGTGCTGTTGGTGGCTTTGTTTGATGGTTTGTTTGCATTTTTTTTAAAGTTCTGCTTTTATGACTTGGTTGGCAGTGCCTTTAGCATTCTCCTCACACATGTCCCCTAGCATCTTCTCCAGCACTTGTCCATATTCTTGATACTCTTCTTTGGTTATCTCGACACCGATTTCAGAGGGAACGTTGAACTATAAAAGCATTAAAAGACAGAGTTTAGCAGACAAGTTCTGCACAAGGACACTGCAAGTTCATTTTATTCATAGGATTGATGATAAGCAAGAAGTACAAAAGGTTATTCCATCTAATCTCTTCTTGGTGCTGAGACATGTCATCAACCAGGGTCTCTACAGTTACTGCAGACCAAACTCTACAGTGAACTGGAGGAAAGAAAACTTTACCAGAAACTTGCATTATTATATGTTAGTTCTGAAATGTAAGTGAATTGTGGTCTGAATTACTGCAGCTATTTTTAAATAATTTCATGCCATCAATGCTGGCAGTTTTCCAGTGCCCTTTCCTATTTGCGTTTCAAGTTAAATGGGATTGTTGTTTTAATTTGCCTCCTTTGACAGAAATTGTGTTACCTGACCGCTCCCCTTAACCTGTATATATCTATATCTATATCTATATCTATATCTATATATATATATATATCTATATCAAGAAGAATAAATACAAACCTTAATTTCAACGCTGTTTCTGTCGTCCTCTGCCCCTGCTCCATCTGGATCCCAAAGCTTTCTGTGCCTCGATGATGTAATGGTGCCGTGGTTCTTCGTGGATCCTTCTGTTGCTAGAAAGCAGGCAAAATAGTATCAATATACTCTTTTTGTAATCAAACTAGTCTGCAGTGGGGAAATTAGAACCTGTAATTAACACAGATGCAGCAAATTAGCTGAAGGCATCATACACTCATGGATGTGTGATACAGAGGTCTCTAATTATTGTACTACCATTGCTGCGTTCGCTTTAACTGGTACTTGGTTTAAGGGTTCATTGAAGAACAAGCCCCTTAAAGTTCATTTCTAAAGGAGATGCTAACAAATGATTTAAATGAATGCTTTCTCCTCAATTTTCTTTTTTCTTTGGATTCTTAATTCTTGGTGAATTAAATTAAATACCTATTCTCATAGCATGAATAAAATGCTAATAGTTTGTTCCAGAAGTTCTCTGGAATAACTCCTTCCTTTTCCAGAAACTGTATCTCCTAAAAGCTTCTCTGAATGCTGTAAAGAATAACGGTTTTAAGGACTTAGAGGGGAGGATAATCTTGAGAAGGTATTTTTCTGATTTTTTTTACCTGTGGTTTTTTATATTCAGGGCTTAAAAAACTCGAGCCAGCCAGAGTAGGTTCTGTCCAGAGGATGCTGAAAAGAGTAATTCCCAGCAGAGTACTTCTGAGAAACAGGATTATCTTCCTGGTGCAGGGAGTCAAACCTGAAAACATAAGATGGAAAAATTAAACGTATTTTAGAACCTCTGTATTTAATTGAATCCTGATCCAAAGACAATATTTCTTGTGAGTTGAATGACCTGAAAATATTTCTAAAGTTAGATGTATAAAGCAAATGTAATTTTTATACGCTAAAGGTAAAAATATCCTATCCAAAAGCAGCTATTGCTTATGGTGTTTTCTTCTGGAACTAAGATGCAGTAACTGGAACAGACAGGCTAGTGGAGAGGAATTAATTACACAGGAAAACTGGCACAAGCTGAAAGTGATCTGAAGCTTTACCTGCTTATTTTTGTGGCTCCACCAAGCAGCTGCTGTCTGAAACACTTTATACGTAGAGTGGAATATTTGTTCTGTGCTACAATATTCCTGGAAATGCAATCTGGTATGTATTTAAATTCTGTGTAAACTTGACCTACTTTTAAAGTAACAAAATCAACAAAAATGAAAACTGCATAGATCTGTTGCTGTGCTTATTTATATGTATAATGAAATTGCATAGGGAATGAAGTCGGAGTTTCCTTTTTTCCTGCGTCATTACCACTGTTCCTTTTCAAAAATAGTAATAGCTGTAGCGTGTATGTTTCAAACAGGAAAAGCCCCAAACCCTTCTGTTGTCTGAAGGGGTGTTACAGCAATGGAGAGGCTGAGCTGTGTTCCTGACCTGTAGTGACAGCCAGGTTTTCTTCCCATTTTTGCCTCAGTGCCTTCCTTTTCCTCTGTATTCTCTCCCAGGTTGTTGTATCAGATTTTGTTGCCTTTTGCTGGGAGAGTGAAACTGGTACCTAGGAACCTTTGCTTCTGTTTCTTTAAAACCAGAACATTAACAAATCTGTAACATTTCAGTGAAGATTACGAGCAGTAGCTGAGGATCTAGAAATATCTCATGAAGTTTATTCTCAAGTGCAACTGTAACATTTTCATCTGATGCTTACATTTGCCATGAATAACTGTAACTTAAATAATCTTTTATCAATTTTAAGTGTTGGGGATACTTTGATCATTACTTGAAACCATTTTAATATATTTAAGTACAAAAGCTGAACTGGGCCTCGCTGCTAAGGAGGTTTGAATTCTGAAGTATTAAAACTCACAAAATTTAAAGGTAACTTTTAATATGGTGAATTATGGAACCCAACATCCCCACAGGCAAAACCTTTTCCTGTGTATTTACAGAGTTAATGAAGCACGATAAAAATCTAAGACTGAGGTTTCGTTTTTGAGCCTTTTTATTAGAGCTAATGTGCTTGATTTCAGGTTTGTAGCTTCCACAGCACTTAAAGCCAACCCAAACCCCTCACACATGTCCAGGTACTGCTCTACCAAAGGACAAGCAGGTATGGTGCTGGGAACAAACGCATGCCTGTTCAGCTCAGTGGTTTTGATTTGGATCTTAGTGGACGTGGAAAACAACTGGGGAGAAAAATCGTGCTTTGCTGTATAATTTGCAGTGGAACTGTTTAACGGGAACGCTGATCTCTAGGCGAGCTGCTTTTTTCTTTGCGGGCTGAGACTACAGAGCAATTACACGAGAGCATGAATGTTGCGTGCTTCTGTTGCTGTATAGAAAGATAATTCATTTACGCGTTTTTGTGAAAGTAACTAGGCTATTATTTGGTTAGCATAGATAATGATGATAAACCAGGTTTGTCTTTCTAGAAAGAGGGGGTTTATCATCCTGACTATGCCAAAGCAAAGACCATGCCTAGGACACACTAACTTGGAGGCTGGCCATGAATTCTTCACTTGTGTTGAAGAAGAATAAAGGGAAAATGTGGCCTTTTAAATACTTTCCCTCTCGTAGGAGGGGAAGTGTGATTCAGCCTTTAGCTGAAGGCACGCTGAAGAGTGGTTTGTTCGAGCCCAGTGACCTGACTGAAGTGCAATAGTAGGAGAGTTTAACTGAAGGCAGGACTTTGTTCTTTCTTACACTACCTACAGCATTAGTCTCTAGCGGACTAGTGCCCTCCTAGCTCTTGCCAAGGACCCTGTGAAAAAGATTATTAAATACAGCACACCAGGCTTTAACCAATCGGACTTTATTTTGTTGGTATTGCAACAAAAAACCCACCTGAGGAACAGTACACAAGTGTGGCTAAAAAAAAATCTTCAAATTACTGTGTGATTTATTGATGTTGGTTAAATAACCAAGTCTGAGATTATTGTGAAGCAAAAGACATATGCATTCCACTACTCCTTTTCATCTTCAGGAAAGCAGAGAGACTGTCACCTGTCCAAGCACCACTCTTCCCAGAAGGGCTGGCTAGCATGCTGTCACCTAATGCTGAGAACTCCACCGGTCCTCTTCCCTCACTTGAAACAAATTTCTGGCCTTGAAGGGACAGAGTACTCGTGCCCTTGCACAAAGGAGTTCGTGCCTCACCACTCTGACAGCCTCCTCCTGTTCCTGCTGCAGTGTTTGAAGCCTGACCACCGCACAATCCAATTCAATTTGATCCCTACACCAGGAAAGCAGAGAACCACTTCTTCAGCATCAAGGAGTAGTGTAAGGCACAGTGCTTTGCTGTGCTCTTTACCTTAACTTTAAGGGAATGTCAATTAAGGCTGACTCTCAACATACTGCAGCCTCCCAGCAATGGTTAGAGTGCTCATAAAATTGGGTAATTGGTTCCCTGTTCATGTCCAGTTTAGATAAAATCAGTTCTCGTTTGGTTCAAGAAACATTGCGAATCGGGTACAGCGATCACTTGTTGCCGCTGGAACGTTCCCTCAGGCGTCACTGCTCATTCTGCTGCCCCTCTGTCACGGCCGACACCCCTCCTTGGCCCTTGTTGACATCGCTGATACACGCCCACAGTCCGTCCACCGACTCCTTCCACAGCGTGACCTCAAAACAGACCAGGAAGAAGTTTCAGCCTCAGCACATCCTCAGTTTTCCATCCCCTCACAACTATCACATCACCAGTGTGGTGATAGTCTACAGTTAGAGAAGTCAAGTGCAGCAGTGCTGTTCTAAGTGTTGCTGTGTACTAAATAATCATCCAGTGGTGAAGAGAGAGGATGCAAACTCTGCATTTCTATCTCCACTAAGGATTAAGAATGTAGTGCAAGGAGTTTGCAAAGATTAGGATCTTCCTCCCCTCACGATAAGTCAAAAGAAAAAAACATTACAGCAGCAAAGGAGAATCTACAACAGTCTTAACTTAAACAACAGTACCAACAGGCTGTCTGATCTCAACTCTGAGATACAGCACGGCAGGAGCAGAGGGCAAGGCAGCAGTACTCACTTTATTGTCTCCTCCCGACACTGCAAGGATGTTGGCAGTAATGGACCAACTCACGTGCCAGACAACATCATTGAACTTGTGCAGCAGCTTGGGCGACCATGAATTTCCAGAGGCATCATCACACGTCCAGATAAACACTCTGCCATCCTGCGAAAGGAAGCACACCGAGGTGGTTGGACCACTAGTTACAACACAGAAAAGACCTTGGACTACACTTCCAGAGCACAGCTCCACCATGAACCCTACCCATGCCCACAGAGATTTTGCTAACACGGCAAAGGGGCTGTTTTCTTACTGTAGCTAAAAGCAAGGTAAGAGTACAGTTCTCTGATGAGAAAAGCCACATACAAACTGTGACTTGCAAATACCAGAGAACAGCTCCCAAAATAAAATCACAGAAAATAAATAAAATCAAATCATGTGCTGGGCCAGAAGGGACTTTATAAGGTCATCTAGTCCAACCCCATAGAAATTTTTTTCCCAGAATGAGATTTTGCTTTTTATACGCTGACAGCAAGTTAGCACCTTACTGAGAAATCATCCTGCTACAAAAGCAAGCATTTACAGGATTATTAGCAGCCAGAACACTACAGTCAATATGAAGACTGAGCACATGAGAGCTGATTAAGAATGACAGTTATTAGAAAACAGTATTTTTAGCTGGCAGTTCAGTGATCTAGATCTAGAGACGTTAAAATGCAATGTTACCGTGAAGGTCTTTCTCCCAGCAAGACCATCCTGCTCAGGATTTGAAAATGAAAGGTAAGACTTTGGTACAGAGCCACGCACACAGAAACCTTTGTCCAGAGATGCTTCCACAGGGCTCCGGAATTTGGGAGGAACAGAAATCAAAGCTGTTATGCACAGCCCCAGACAGAGCAAAGGACTGCCAGGAGGACCCATTACAGCAGTTCTGCCCTTACTGTTCCTTCACCAGAGAAAAGGGTGTCCTGAGCCTGCCGCTATCACTGCGACAGAAGCCTCACCTGTGAGCAGCTAGCAATGGTGCTCGTTGGCAAACCTATGGATGGAGCCCAGGCCACGTCCCGAACCCAGTCACTGTGAGCCTCCAGCTTCTGCTCTTCCTTCCACTGACCATCTTCTTCCCTGAAAAGACACTGACGCAGTCAGAAGGGTGGCAGCAGCAGCCAGCTGTATTTGTCACCCCCTGTTCCAGATGGAGATGTCAGACTCCTGGTCTGTCCAGACAATACAAAGCACAAGCATTCCCCACTCTTCTCCAAAAGGCTCTATGGCTTAAATGGACAAAATCCCTCCCAGGGCACAGAAACCAGCACAGGCAAAGTGTATTTGATATTCAGAATGAACACACATGCAGAAGTCTGCTGTTGTCCCGTGACTGTGGTAATCAGTCAGAAAGCCACTTCCCAAGATGAGATGAAGCGGGGTTGACACAAATTGCTACAATCAGGTGAGAGATTGTACATCACCAGGTTGTTTCCATTTTTAAAGCCCCTCTCCAAAATGATAATTCAAAGATGAAAGCTTAGAGATGCTGAAAATATTACCTGAGATACTAACAAGGACATTCAGAGAATATAAAGAGTATCAGGTTTTAAAAGTTCTTGAGTCTGGCAACAGGGCACTTACTTCCAGATCTTGACAAGGTTGTCACAGCCACCAGACGCAAATCTTTTGATGTAGTTTGGTTTTTGACCAGATGGCTGTTCTATAAGGCTTCCTGGGACAACAGCAGGAGCCCAGCTAACTGCGTTACATCCAATCTATTTAATGAAAAGATATCATTATTAAAAGTTGCTTCCTTTAAATAAATAAATAAATAAGAGCCGCTGAAGGGGCAAAGGATACTGAGCACACTCTCTTTTGCAGGGAGCCGGGGGAATAAGCCCGTCTTAGGAAAACAGGAATCTTTCACAACGCTGGACGGATACCGAGTGAACAAGAAATCCAGATACAGTCTAGTCTCAACAAGGCACTTATTCAGAGCACCTGAGGTAGCCAGGTAACTGTTTTATGCGCAAATATCGTCTCGGATGTGCAAACAGTGGAGACAGATATAAGCTGAAAAGACGCAAGACACCCACAGTCACTAAGATTTAGGAATGCAGGACTGGAAGGAACCTTTGGCCCGGAGCCCAATTTCCTTTTATTAAGCACCACTGCCATTAGCTTACAAAGTTCTGCTTAAGCAAAAGTTCCCTCTGTTTTGGGAAAAACATGAATCCTCCATTTTTTTAAGCTTCAGTTTACTACCAGCCAGTTTGTACAGGTGTTCTTAGTGCCAAAGCCATTTCCTACCAGGAACTTCCAGCACTGCGTTCAACAATAACGCTTCATTACCAGGTATTGGCGATGCTGTTTAGTAACCTCCATATGTCCTGTTTTCTACTTCATTTCAGTGACTACAAAGTATACCTTCCCAGTCTGGATGAATATAAAACAAATCGTTCTTGATTCTGGAAACCGTTTCGTGTAGCTTCACTGTATTTCAGTATTTATCCAGCCTCTAAGTTCTTGGAGGCATCAGCTCAGTGTCTACCTGTAGCACCAAGAACCCTGTGCTGCTCCAGGGGAAGAGACTTACCGTATGGGCATTGCTGATCTTTTTGATTTCCCACTGCCCGTCACCCGTGTAGCTCAGTAACGAAATGGCCCCATCAGAGCTCCCGCAGGCCAGGATCAGTCCGTAGTCATGCGGCGCCCAGCAGACAGAATTCACTGTGAAGGGTGAGACAGACCGGATTGCAACACAGTAACTACCCAAAATTAACTAAGAGTCACTGACTGATATTAGTCACTGACTGATATTAGTGGCACCGTCCCTAAAAGCGAGCCGCTTGGAAAGCTGGGAACAAGAGTCCTGGCATTCCTCAGTGTCAGCAAAGCCAGTCAGTTAACACAGCTTACGGGATGACAGAAAACTGCCTTTGTTTTTGGCACTCTTTTAGAATGAGAACACCAAAAGAGCCCTCTTACTGAGAGATTAAAAACTCGGACTATCCCCTGCAACAGCAAAGAGTATCGCTGCTGAGCAGCACCAAAGCTGAACGGCAGGCACAGATTGAACATCTAGATCAGTAACACAGCAACGCTGGAGACTTCTCAGACCCGCAGCCAGCAAGACCAGTCATCTGAACAAGGCATTTTCCATTGTAAAACAAAAACACAACAGGCTAAAATCCACCTTTTTCTTTTATTCCTGTAGTGGATACAGACAATATTTTCCTGAAGAATTCAGGACCCTACCGTCTTATTTGTATGAAAGCTGATTTATTTTGAAAACCACTCCTATGCAGACATAGCATGAATCAGCACAAGAAGTTATCCAGCAATAGGACATTACATAAATTCTGTTTATGCTGAACACACTTACTGTCTTCTCCATTAATTTACACCTGCCTGTTTAATAGAGGCTTTGGTGGCTTTACTGCCATCTTACCTAAATCCTCTCGTATACCCTGTCTCAGTTCCCAGCTCCAGAATCCACACACCTGAGGAATCGTGCCCTGTGTACTCGTATGTCTTTTCCCACGTGCCATTTTCTTCCTTCCAGATAATCACTTTCCTGTCATAGGAACAGGAAGCCAAGATATTTCCGTACATAGGATGAGCCCAGGCAACCTGCCACACGGGACCTTCGTGCCTGCAAGAGACAACGTTATTTGGAAAAGTTGAGAGAAACCTGTATCATTACTGTAAACGGTTGTTCTGTCCACGATTAACACAGTGATATAAACAGTGAGTAATGCCTGGGTGAAAAACAGCGTATGGGACCACGAGACAAGGTTGCTGACAGAAAAACCAATTCCAAACATTTATCCTTATATTAGCAATTAGGGCTGCAAGTTGACTTCTGGAAAATTACAGGCGTCAAGTATTTAATGACTGAAAAAGCCCCAGTGTTATTTCTAGCCATCTCTGTGTCCCCCTCCCAGCTCTCAACAACCAGCCACAGTAGTTATTACCTCGGAAGAATTTACCACACATCTTGTTACCAAAAGGCAAAATGACAAAATACAGATTTTTTTCCACAGATTACAATCTTCCATTTACGAGACTTTACCCTCTCAGGTCCGCAATGAGGATTTGCCCTCCATTCCGAACATCAAAGATTTTCACGGATCGGTCTGAAGAGCAGGTCGCTAAGCGGGTGCCGTAGTAATCCATCTGAGCATCGTGCTGCAAGGCACCACAAGAGCTGCTGTCAGCACGTGGAGCTCCGCTGTTAACAGAGCCCACTCAGAGTTGTCACATAACCGAATCCCAGCATGACGGGTTATAAAGCACAGTTTTTAAACAACCCAGACAAACCGCTTAAGTAATCTATTTCCACAACTGCTGTTTTCACATACAAACATTATGTAGGAGTAATCTCAGGAATTCAGAGCAGTAACACAGCATTTTCAGGAGAGGGCAAGAAGTTAGTGCCACTGACTACAGACCCTTGATTAGTGACATATTTTTGTTTCTTGCCAGCGGAAGTGGCTGTAAGAATACCGACACCTCTTACTGTTCTTTGACACTTCATTAGCTAACGGGGCTCCTTGCTTCTGCTTTGAAATGTTCCCTCTACACATACTTATACAACTACTCCCAGAAACACCGACACAAAGGAAAATCACTTTGATCTGCTTGCGCTCTGCACCACTTTGTATATGCACAAAATCACAGGATGTTGGGGGTTGGAAGGGACCCCTAGAGCTCATCCAGTGCCACCCCCTGCCAGAGCAGGGTCACCCAGGGCAGCCCCACAGGAACGCGTCCAGGCGGGTTGGAAAGTCTCCAGAGCAGGAGCCTCCACACCCTCTCTGGGCAGCCTGGGCCAGGGCTCCCGCAC
>NW_009733441.1:12853-13137 GCF_000703405.1 Apaloderma vittatum
TGGCCTCCCCTGGGCAGAGCAGAGGGGCAGGAGGAGAAACACACGCAGGAACGAGCAGAAACCAGCCTTGGCACGAAAATCAAAGTTTTAAATCATCTGCCTTTCCCCCAGTATCTAGGCACACGGCATAAAATAACGCTATCGGGATTTCAGGCAGCACTCTGCATGCGGTATCCCCCCCGCACACTTACGATCATGTCCTCGTGCGAAGTGTCCACGGTGTTAATGACCGAGACCTGCGGGGGGAGGAACAGAACACGAACAAGCACACGGCAGGGACGGCC
>NW_009733442.1:0-7414 GCF_000703405.1 Apaloderma vittatum
TGGCCATCACCTTCTTTAGATACTGCATAGACTAATGACCAAACATTTTATTTACTACCGCATCTGAGCTGCAGCAAGTGACGCAACAACAACTACAGATTTGACTTTACTTAAATATGGAAGTAATTTCCTGCTTAATGACCAAACATTTTATTTACTACGGCATCTGAGCGGCAGCAAGTGACGCAACAACAACTACAGATTCGACTTTACTTAAATATGGAAGTAATTTCCTGCAAAAATTATTTTATAGTGCAAATTCTTTTTCTGGGGGAGAAGGTTGGAGGTGGAGGACTTCCTGTAGAAACAGATATTATTCTACATGCCTTGATGATTCTCTCAAGATTTATGGCAGCTTTTACCACCTTTGAAAGCTCAATCATCATCCATAAGGAGTCAGAAATAACTTCTAATGTCTCTTAGTTCTGTAAGTGTGGTAGAGTGAAGTTAATTTAGCCCAGGCCATTTGAAGACATTTAATGTACAAAAGAACAGCTGAGTCTCTGCCTTCCTTACCGGAGGCTGAATCTTTCCTGTATGCTACAATGCTCCAGTGCAAGAAAATACCATTTAATGGCAAAATGTTTCTGAAAGTTTCCTCAGAACATTTTGTCCCACGACTTTAAAAAAATATTTAAACTTTTTGTTTCAACAAAGATTTGAATTTCCTGTCTAGCATGAAAACTTGTTCAACTCTGTGCAAGGCTGAGCATGACTAAATGACCTCCACACATTTTTATGCTTCAGGAGCATACAAAAAAACCAAAGACATGAAGGACATGATGAGCACAGGCCTGAAGAAGCCAGTGTCACAGCTCTTTCATGATTGGGCAGTGTATACAGGTCTTCTCGGTCGCTTCTAACCCCCAAAAATTCCTCTATTGCACCAAAAATCACCCCTACTGATCCTGTTAGTTCAAAGCCACTTTTTCTTTGTTTTCTATTAAATTATATCCTGTTGAGTATGTTATCAAGCTAACTTTAGTTGCTTTCAGTCCCTAGAAGCAAGACTGAAAAGAGAGAACACAGATAATTTTAGCATTATAGCATTAAATCTGATTGAAAAATTTGTCCTAACCACTCTTTAAAGTAACTTGATAAATACTGTTCTTTCACAATTGAGGTGGGATAGTCATATTTAATTCCTTTAATTTCTTAATTTAAACTAGCATCTAATTATATTAAGGTGATTTTTAAAAAAGTGACAACAAATTAGAGAAGATAAAAACCAAAAGGCAGAGATATATTAAAAACAAATGTGGTCTAGATGCCTAAAGGTGAAATCTTAAAATCTGAAACCACGGAGGATTTGTTTTGAACTGCCTTCCTTTTCATCTTATAGAGTAGAATTTCTACATTCTACAAGAAAAAATAGGGGAAAAAGAAAAAAGACACCCATTTGATTGTCCCTCTGGAATAAGATAAGAATTATATAAAGTGACTCTGAAGTTAGAATATTTCTTGAAATATACTGGTGCAGGCAGGGAGAGCTAAACTCAGTTCAGAAGAAAAAACAAATCAAAAACAACAAACAAACCAGGCATACGTGAATATTACCTTCATCCTATCATATTTCCCTTGAAGATGTTCAGACAATGAGCTAAATTCATGGGCTGGAAGTACACCTTATCATTCCCTGGCTGTGATTCTCTTTTTGGCAGCAACTGTACTCCACACCAGAGTATTCTGGAATGTGCTACTTTACAAAATAAAGAACTAGTCACCAGATCATACTTCTTCCTTCTTTCCCTGCAAGTAAGTACTGAAGCCTGGATGAATTCTGCAGCATCGAAACACTGCAGCACTGTTTAACTACCTCTTCCTCAGCTCATTACTTGGGACACAGTAGGGTCCTCTGTGCCAATGTGCTGGAGGACATCGGCACAGGGAAAAATAATATGGCAGATTGAAAAAGGGAAAAGCAAATCCATACCTCCCGACAGGCAGCTTTCAGAGTCAGAAGACAAACAGAATATACAGAAAGTAGAAAACAAAAACAGATTTGCAGCTGACTGCAGGTCACTCATCCTTTGGCTACTGCTTCCGAATACGCAAATAATGTCTCCAGAAGATGGGAAAAGCAATAAGTGAAGCAGTTTCTTCTGTGTTTAGTATGCTTCCACGTGAAATACCTTGTCACTTTGACAAGGGTCTTGGAAGTGCAACTGCAGTTCTTTAAAAGGATATATAAAACACAATTCAGTTCAAGAATGAAAGAAATTTTCTTTTTAAAAAAATCCTTCCTGAATAAATGTATTAAAAAAATGCAACAAATCACTGAAAAGTAACTCAGAACTCAGATGTTTAAGGAGAGGCTGGATGTGGTACCTAGTGCCCTGGTCTGGCCGATGTGGTGGTGCTGGGTCATAGGCTGGTCTTGACGATCTCAGAGGTCTTTCCTAGCCTCAACAGTTCTGTGAGTCTGTGATTCTGTGAACTACTGATTAGACAAGATAAGAGGTAGGGTTAAAAGGTTCATTAGGTTTGTGAGGCAAAGTGTTGGCAGCAGGAGGGCTACAGTGATGGTTTCTGTGAGAAGCTGCTAGAAGTTTCCCTTGTGTCTGAGAGAGCCAATGCCAGGCGGCTCCAAGATGAACTCGAAGGTGGTCAAGGCTGAGCCCATCAGTGATGGTGGCAGCACCTCTGGAATAACATACTTAAGAAGGGAAGGATTGTCTTGGAGGATCAGATTATTGGTGACTTACAGTTGTTTACCCATTCATATTGTTTTGGCTCTCAGTTTATTGAGATGGTAACAGCAACTCTAAAGACTTAGACATACATGAATAAGCAGCATAATCTTCCAAAAACTGAGATGCGATTATCTTCCAACATAATCAGAGCCTTTGTGCAAGGCTCTCTTCCCTGAAAAGAAGATTGGTTAAACATCAGCAAAGGAACATATAACGAGGGAAACATGAAGCCTGTAATTAAACCTGGTAGGAAGTAAAATTAAAAGCTTCCCCCATACACCATGAACAAGGAGGTGTTTAAATGAACAGTCAGGTGTTGTAGAGAAGTTGAGAAGTGATGCAGCAAATCAGAAAAAGATCTGTAAAGTGGGAGAGAAATAATGCTACTCTCCAGAACAAGGAAAAGACCAAAGGGACTTTCTCCATTTATTCTGGAAGAGTCTTGATCAGGCAGTGTAGCAGCTCAGAAACTCATCTTTGATCACAAGCCACGGGGTTGGAGGACCCCACAGGGAAGCTGTGAGGATTCACTAACTCCTATCCTTGTAGTGAGTATATATTTCCAGCAATATCATACATTAACAAAATTTGCCCGATGTGCTTTTGGATTATGTTTGCCTTTACTATCTAGATGATAATCTATCCTGAAAGTCAACGATACTCCCCACGCTTGTAGCTCCAAAATTTTCACTGTTGCATCTACAGTTGATATTTTCTCTCTCAGTGAACCTCAGCTCAAAGCCATAAGTGAAAGTAACAGCAATTGATAATGTTAGAATGCATAAATAAATTACATGACAGTATAAAGAAATTCATCACGGTATGAAGTTATGGTGGTGTGTCACCCAGTTAAGGACATCTATAAATGCTATAGTCCCTCGAGCTTCATAAACTAATTATTACTAGTGCAGTCACTGAAGGGGACAAAGCAGCTTTGCTGTTTCCATTTCATCCTGTATCTCTGCACTAAGCTTCAGTAACCTTTGTACAAATCCTGAGGTACTAAATATGCATTTCTCTTTTTCCCAGCTGTTAGCATATTTCAAAATTTCCAATAACCGCTGCATGTCTGAGAGTCACAACAGATATTTTACTTACTTTACGCTTGCTAAAGACCATCCAAGTTCAAAGTGGTTGAGTTTCGATACATGAGCCAGTGACCAGAAAAATTTTCCAGAATCTTGTCAGACTTGAATTCTATAATTAATTGTACAAATATAATCCTGGACAGGGAATGTTTCATTGTACTGCTATTTGTGTATAATTTCTTTATATGAAACAAGGTATCAAAATTATAGCACACTGCCACGTTCAGTGGGTTCTCAATGTGAATGATTCTCTGATGTTAGATGAGCTTAGTACTACTACAAATAAGTTATGATCAGTGAGTCTCTTTGGTATGAAAGGGAAGTGGTGGGATTTAACTACTAGTTCAACAGAGAATACGTGTTCTCCACAGAAACTTTAAAAAAAAAAAGGAAAAAGAGGGTACTAAAGTTGTTATTATAGGCATATGTCAAAGTTTAAGGCTGGACCAGCCACCAAACTTTGATAGATGCTCTCTATGATCTCCCCACCACCTTCCCATGGAAGGATAACAGAAGACACAGAGAGACAGGCTTTAAGGTTGAAAAAAAGTCTTGAGGCAGTCTAAAGAAGAAATGAATAGTATTAACAGGAGCAGTGAGGATGTCAAACTACACACATTCAGGAACACAAATATTCTCAAACATACAAGATAACATGTTAATACGGGACCTGTGTCTTCTAGATGGCAATAAGGTCCAGAGAAAGTCCCAAACTGGACTCGGCAACAGGTGGCAGAGCCCAAGTGACAGTCCCAAAGAAACAAAAAAGGAGCTGTATCTCTGCCACCCAGGGTGAGGGGACAGGGGAAGACAACCTGTTCTGTCAAACAGTCCTCCTCTGCAACATGGGAACAGGATAATTGGAACACCAGCACGGCAAGGAGAGGTGATGAAAAGCCAATGACAATCCTCCCAGCACAGCAGGCACTAAAGGCCCCAGGGGTCTTTTAGGGGCCCTTATGTATTGAGCACCGTAGAATCATAGAATCATAGAACAGTTGGAAGAGACCTTCAAGATCATCGAGTCCAACCTTTGTCCTAGCCCTATCAACACCACTAACCCATGTCCCTGAGCATAACATCCACCTGTGTCTTAAACAGCTCCAGGGATCACAACTCAACCCTGGGCAGCCTGTTCCAATGCCTGAGGACTCTTTCAGTAAAGAAATTCTTCCTAATATCCAACTTGAATATCCCCTGGTGCAACTTAAGGCCATTTCCCCTTGTCCTATGGGACAGCATACAGAACAGCATATGGGACATAGACACAGCTGGCCCTCCTCCCTAACTGATTGCCACCAGTGCCAGGAAGTCCCAGAGAAATTTCATTCTGGTTCTCTCAAACTAGGACAGCATATCAATAACTATTAAATGAAATTATTTAGGTCATAGTTAACAATAGTAGAAGTCTGTGATCTGGAAGACAAGTTACTATATGTCTATTGTAGAGTGCACATGGTCTAGAAAAAGCTGGTTTGTGAAAAGCACTTATTTCATGAATTTCCTTCTTAATTCTTCATCTTTGAGAATATCACTGTGCTTTCTGCTGTATCTTCTCAAAATTTACCTGAATTTGTCACTTTCTAAGAGTTTAGCTGACTAAATGTTCTTTTATATGTTCTTTCGATTTGAAGTTAATTGGCTTTTGGAACATCTCACACCAGAAAAACTTATCACCTGAATTCTATCTCCTTTTCACAGGCCTAGTTTCAAATCATAGACACCAGGGAGCATCTTGTGTGGCTGTGTGAGTCACCTGCTTGCCTGTGCCGATGTCTGAGGCATCCTGGAGGATGTCTCTGTGTGTCTATGTTTACTCAACCATGGATGAATCCTTAAGTAGTTTTTCTAGGTGAACTGGAGCAGATGTCTCAGGGCAGGCTTAGACACCCTGCTCAGCAGGCAATGAGTTGAAGATCTGTGACATGCCTGGTGTGAGTCAGCTTTATGTATTCAGAGAACTTCCCTTTGGCCCTTGATTTGTGAGAGGTATGTCCAGATGCGTAAAATACCCCTAACGTTTCAAAGGTGTAAATGTATTCAGTGCAGGTTCAGTCTGTTTTCTTGCCATGGCAAGCTGGTAAGGAACAGCGTGATACTGAGAGAATGAGGATATTTCCTTAAGCAAAGGATTTCTATGAATCACAGCTGTGCTGGTGGAGAACAGGGCTCTGCCTAACAGCATGGAGCATCCTGCTGTCTTCTGACAGACGTTAACTAGCAGCCTTGCTCTCCCACGGTCCTTGAAGGTCTTAGTGTTTTCCTCTGACCTGTTTAAGCACACTCTGCTCAGGCACTCTGTGTCCAACCGATTGCACTGCACAGTGTTTTCCCTCACAATATTCTTTGTTATAAAGATGATTCAGTCAATGCACAGAGCATCTACATACAAGGGAAGAGGGTGGTCTCTGCAAAAAAGAAAAAGAAAACACAATCCCAGAGTGAATGCTTATAGATACTCCAAATAAAGAATTGTATACAAAAAATGAACTAAAAGAATGTGATGATTTCCTCTTCAAGAGATACAATATCAGCACAAGCACTCTTAAGAAGAACCAGCACAACTGCATGCGGAGTGTTATGATGATGATGACTTGTTTACCATCATTTTGCTTGCCTGGTTTTCTGGGGTTGATCTGGACTCAGTTCAGTAATTTTTGCTCAGGGAAAATGCCTATTGAGCTCAGTAACTTTTTGCTAGCCAGGTATGAAGTGTTAGTGCTGAGCCAGCCACACAAGGATTTGGAAAGGCAAATCCCCAAGGTCATGTCATTTGTTGTCTTTCCATGAGGAATATTTATTGCATGTAATGAATACAACTGTGGACTTTCGTGAGATTTTTCATTCCCATTTTTTAAAGATTAATTGATTTAAATTGATTTATACCTATGATCACTTGAGGGAAGGTTGTTAAATAATTCAATGAGCTGTTATTGATCATTGAACGTGTAATTTGTATTCATTAAAACTGGTGAGGGTTCCAAATCTTAATGATTTCACTTTTCGTAGCCTAATCCAATGAAAAAATTATTGATACAGAAGCAAGAGATTCTTCACTTGATTCAACTCAGGATTTATGGGCTTTGCTTAAGTAGTCAAGGCAAATTTATTACATGCAAGGTGAGTAAATAACTGACTAATACTGTACTCAAGTTATTTTTTTTCTCATCAATCCTTCAGCTTTTTTGTCCTTTGCTTCATACAGGCAGAATCCGAGGATTTCTTAAGAAAAGACTGAAAGATCAGGGACAGCAACAGTCAGAATTAGTCATTTTTCCCCCTGTACTTATTTTAGCTGTCACAATTGTTAAGGCTATTCTTGGTTTCAAGCCTTGCCCTCCCTCACTGTGTTCACTTCTCTCCTCTCACACAGGGAAACTACCACTTCAGCAGCACTTAGCCTTGGCAACAGGGTGAAGCTTCGAAATCCTTCGTACTTGGGAACAAAGGATCTAAATTTTCATTAAAGATTTCGTATCTCAGTGGTGAAAGACAATTACACCATGACTCAACCGGCACAAGTGTTATCAAATGGCAGGACAGGACCACATCCATAAAATTCTCCAAACCTCATATTTCCCAGATGAAGACATGACATTTCATGCTAACACATCTTCCTATAACAACAGGAAT
>NW_009733442.1:7445-9877 GCF_000703405.1 Apaloderma vittatum
GTGTGAATAAATGTCTGTTAGGCAAAGCACTGGAAAGTTCTCCAAACCCTGTTTTGGGCAGGTAGAGTCTATTTCAGCACTGCTCACTTGGACATAACTCAGCATGACAAATAGTGAAAAAATTTCCATGCCATATAATCAGCCATATTCATTGGTTATTTGTGGTGAGTGCAGCTCCCTTTCCCGCAGGAATCAGCTGTACCCTGTCTCTGTGCTGAAATTCTTCCTGTTGTCTCCAGGATTCTTCTGACTAAGAGCAGGGTTCAAATGAAGTTGCTGTTTCCAGGATGTTCCTGTCTCATAAGGACTCTGAAGACAGTCACATTACTCCATCCTACGCACCTCCAGACTTCAACTTCTAGTTCAAAGTCACCAATTCTTATTTGACAAGATATGGCATTAGTTTTAACTTCTCATAACCGCTTTTAACCATTTTTAACTTCTCATAACCATTGGTTCCTCATACAGTTCACATAACACTTGTTAGGTTGCTGGTTTGCTTTTTATTCTTTGTAGCAAGTTTTTTGCTGTTGTGTTTTGTACAGCAATTTTGTTCTTGTGTTAGGTCTTTTTGCTATTTGCTAGCCAAAAAGATCTCCTGGCGATGTGGATCAGACATTGTTGACAATGTTTTGTATTTCTGGGAGCTGAGATTTAGCTATCTTCTTTGCTCCTGGACAGGCAATAGGCTCAGAGTCAGCATAAGGATCTGCTGGCTGGACAGAATGAAGGACACTGTTCACAAAGGATCCGATATGTAAAGGTACCTACATGCTAAAGCACAAAGACAATCTACTGTGGAATGCTGAAGTTTTTAAGAAGGTGTCTACCTGCAACTTAAAAGATAAAAGTGGTAAAACTAATAAAAATGAAAAAAAAAAACCCAAACGATGAAGTATCTTCTCAGAGAGTTTTCTCAGGGAAGGAGTAACTCTACCTCATCATGTTTTTCAAGATGCAGTTTCCATGTAAGAGTTTTATTTCCATAGTTGATGTGGATGCTTGAGACTGTAAGATCACAAAAAAACCCATGTTGACTTGGAACCCCATGACTAGATATGAACTGCTTTTCACCCTCCTCTCTAGAGATGTTCCTCATGCTAACATATCAAAGAAGAATGTAGCACCACAGATGATCTCTGAAGGAATACCTAGGTTATATTTTCCAGGACTGTAAGAGCAACCATTAGAATATACTGGATATTTCTCTCCAGACAGCAACCATCCCACATGGACTTCTGAGATACCACTTTAAGGAACAGAGCCAGGTCTTTTTTGAATCCTAATGATGATGTCACTTGCATAATTAGACCGTGGTCCATGGTCATATCTAGGATAACTAGGATAACTAGGACATGGGACAACTGCCTCTGGATCATTTTCTCTAATCCAAGAGCATTCATTTCCCACCAGATGGTGGATTTGGGGAGGTGTGGACATTGTTCACTCTGCTGACTTAGCAGTCTGTTTCATAACTGGGAATTTGAAAATCATGAGACCTGAAGGAAGTTGGTAAGAGAAAATCTGAAATCTTCTGTGCATAACAGAGGTCCTAATTTTTATTTTAAACAATACTGTTAAGAGTTTAAACAAATCAACACATTAACGTTGCTGGATATAGGAATCAAAATCCTGACCTTTTGTGCTGTCAGATGAGCGACTTAAGCTGAAAGCAAGACTTCCCTGATATCCCCACAAAAAAATGTAAAGGATGTGACTGACTGGCTCGCTTTGAGTGCTGGGCGCTACTTTCTGAATGAAATCCCACTCTTATTGAAAGCAATCTTTGCAACTACACTGAGAAAATATCTTTTTGGGATTTCCTTTTTCATAATAAAATTCTCATGTTTCAACTGTTTCCAAGAGCTGGAGTGAAAACTCAATATGAGAACAGATTTTCAAAACTTCGTGGTTTTCCCAGTAAAGAGTTGTGTTTTTTACCGTAGTGCCACTGCCTGTATGAGTCACAGAATCATTAAGGCTGGAAAAGACCTCTAAGATCATCTAGTTCAACCATTAACTCAACATTACTGCGACCACTAAACTATACCCTGAAATGCCACATCTATAAGTTTTTTTGAACACCTCCAGGATGACTTCAGAAAGACTTAAACTTTCTTACAGGAAGGGAGAAAAGCCTCATTTGTTTGCATTAAAGATCTTTTCCAACCTAAATGATTCTATGATTCTATAGATTAAGAATCAGGGCTGACTGCCTGTGCTGTTTAGATTACCAACCAGGCTACAACCACCACTTTGCTCCACTGTTGCTTACTCCATCGCCACTCTGAAATGTAAGCTTCTCTCTTTGATTGTGCAAGTATTTAGTGCATTTTGATAATATCTTTTCATCTGCCTTTTCAACTTTTAAATCACCTGCCTTGCCAACTTTTAAACAATTCACAACCCTTTTTTTCTCTCCTGTTTCCTGA
>NW_009733442.1:10007-61737 GCF_000703405.1 Apaloderma vittatum
GACAAGGAAAACAGTGGGGTTTGTAGCTAGTATGAAAGCTGAGGCAGGCAGAGTCAGCTCAGGATATCCTGAGGCATGCGTGGTGGTGCAGGGAAGGAAGATGATGGCTAAATCGAGTTCAACATACCCAAAGTTTTATGGCACATGCTGTTTCGGGTGCTATTATCTCCTTTTGCCCTAGGAATTATCTTTATTATTCACAAGTACAACTTCATTCTATGCTACAGATAGGAGATTTTAAATGATTTTCTTCTAAGTTGCACTTCTTTCACATGCAACATGTTAAAGGGATCACAAAAGACACATCTCTCATTTGAGGAATGGGAATCCAACCAGACTCCAGGCTGTGTTGCCCCAGCTGTGATCACCCCCGTGGTTTAGTCGTATTTCCAACTAACAAACACAACAAGTGCTGTAGACACACTGAGACAAAAAAAATGGGTTTCAGAGTAGATTTTACCAAACCACGAAATAGCAAAATGATTTTCTCCCAGTGAGTGTGACAGGAGTATCCCCATCTTCCTCAATGTTAGAGTGATCACATTAAAGTGATCTTTCTCACCAGGAGAACAGCCTTTTACCTGAGCCAGAAGTTTAATAACATCTTCCAATTCTTATTTTCTAAGAGAAGTCTTCTCTTCTCCAGGCTAAATAACCTCAGCTCTCTCAATCTATCTTCATATTCTTTCTGCTGAGGCAATACGATAATGATGTGGTTTCTATCTGCTTTCTCCAAACTCTTCTGGAGAGATAGAGACCCCCTCAAAAGTTGGAAGAGTTCTAAAAGAGTAAACAGTGATGTTTGCAAACTGCTAAATTAAGTTTCAAATTTCAAGTACCCTCAAGAGTTTCAGATTTGATCAAAAGCAACCATGTGCACACACTTGTGCATACAGAAAACTGGGCACCCAGATCCAGTAAGTTTTACTGTGCCCATGAGATGAAAACGTAACAGCTAATTTTAAATTATAATTTTGTGATGTTGTAACATGTGGATAAAAATTGGAAGAAGTACAGTAAATGTGAATTTCTGCTCACTGGAAATTTTTTTGGCTCCCAAATCTCTTCCTCAAGCTCTTTCAGGCTTTCCAAAATATTCTGTGTTTAAAGTCATAGAGAGGTCTAATTTCACTGAGGCTATGGCAGTCATGTTCAAAATTAGATTAGTAATGGTTTCATCTGGTGGGGTTTTTTAATTGAGGAATTCTAGTGCTTCCTCATCATTTAAAGCATGTTGGAAATGTGGGTTATTTTTCACTGATCTGAAATTTCATTGAACAGTAGGAAATCGAACCAAATGTGCACAATGTCCTGCTCTTTATATAATCATAGATAAAATTTCACAGTTCAACATTTTTGACTGAAATTGTTATCTGACACAGACAGTAAAAAGAATTTTTCACTCCTAGTGTTGTTCCTCACTCTAACCCAAAAGCACAGAGGAACTTCCATCCTAGACTGAGGCAAAGGACCACGCGGTAGAATATTCCACCTCTGAACGTGGTGCATAAAGGGAGTTGCAATGATGAATAGTGCATGCGCAGAGCTGTTCCTCCTCCAGCCTTCCAAGCTTCTGAGCAACCGTTTACCACGTTCAGAGTTGTTCAGAGCAAACATTTACCATGTTGCAGTCAATAAATGAGAAAAATCAGCCATAAGGACTGCATTTGGATTAGTTTTTTTTTGTTTGGAGTTGTGATTTTTTTTCTTCATGTATTCACTTTTTTTTTTCTTTTAATTGCAGGCATCATCCAGAAGACAAGAAAAGACGTGATCTGCTATCTGAGGTCCGTTTCGGGGAACTACCTTTATCTCATGACTTTTGTAAGCGTAAGATAAATATTTCCGTACTTGGAGTTTTGGATATATATGTTCCATATAGAAATGAAGATATGAGATTCAAAATATTGAACAGATATAGACTGATACCAAGACTAAGAACTGTGTTGCTTGGCTTGAACACTGTCTGCCCTTGAAGGCAGTATGGAGATATGAAGCTCAAGCAAATTTTTGTGAGACATCCTTCTCTGTGAGGTCTACCCTCATAGAACTTGGAACAGTTCAAATACCAGTGAAGGAAGTTCTAAAATCCAATATAATTTAAAATTCTCCACTCTGCCCCAACCTGAGTGAAGCAGGCAAGATCACACACTTTCCTCTCCACACATTTTAATATTAATTTCTATTAGCTTCTTTGAACTTCTTAATGTAGCAGAATACTTGATGACCATTTTGTGTGTTGTGGACTAGGTTGCCAACGTTGATGATCTCCTGATTGCTCCTCCATTTACTTTGCCTGTCAATTAGTCTGTTATTGTTCTGCAAGTTACAATAATTGGCAGGTTTTGCAGACGCAGCTGACAATCACTACACTGAAAGGTGGAGAAGTATGAATAAATTTAAATACATATGCATAATGAAAATGAGTGCCTAGCTATATTATATATAGACATCCTTAAATTAACTTTTAAAATAAACAACAGCTAAAGAGAATAATCTGAAATAGCCCACTGAATGCAATCTGGGAAGCTCAGAAGCAGACAAGAGAAGCACCCAGCAGACAGGGACCCAGAAGAACTTTGGGGCATTTGGCTTTTTAATTTGTCCTGCACATTTTGTGTGATTGGATGTTAGGCATTACTACTGTTATTTTCAAAAGGACAGAAGCAAGACTGAGCACTCACGTTGATTTTGGTGTGTTCCTCTCTATGAAACCAGAGTGTTACTGCAATACTATTTTCCATAAGGTGCAGCTTCCCTTTTGCAATGTCATCCATGGAGAAGGGCTTCACTTGCTGGAGGTTATTCAAACAACCAGCAGAAATATAGTCTAAAGATTTTATGATCTGAGTAAGATATATCACTGAGGTCATGAAGTGCTTAGGTAATGCAGTAAGAGCTGCACAGTGTCTTAGTTGCATGTACCACGCATTTATCAAGGCATTTCTGTGTTGCCTGACATGTCACTCTTACTCTGAGGTCACCTAATCTGAGCTACTAGCGAGTGCAGATATGAACCCCTGATGTTCCTAGCACACCTACTCGTCTCTTCTGCAAAACTGAAGAGCCAATGCAGCTGGTTTATATCTCTCACCAAATAAGAGGAAAGACACAGCGATTGAACTCCAGTACCAGATGACATTCAATAAGGAGTTTGATGGTACTCTGATGTTAGATTTCTGAGCCTTCAGGTGGGCATGATGCCTCTCATGGCTTTCACATCAGAACTGCAGAAGATGGAAACTCGCTTTATGGATGCAAAGCAGAGCAGTCTGGTTTTACCTGGAGCTGGCTGTGATTACAGGAACTAGTTTCAGAGGTGATGAAAAGCTATAGAACTTTTATTAGCCTAAGGAAAAGATGCAAGGTGCTGAAATTTTGAGAAAGAATAAAGACTTTGAGGGTTAGAAATAGATAGGAAAGGAAAAAAACAAAAACAAAATCAAATTTGAAGCATAGAGGTTTAATTGTTTGATAAAAGAAGACACTTTTTATCTCTATTGAGGATTTATTTTGGACAGATTTCTCCTATAAAGGGCCATGGTCTTGTTTTAGCTTTTGGAGGTTGCACGTTAAAATTGTTGCAAGGGGTTGGAGGCATGTTTAAAATTTTATTCAGTGGTAACATTCCTGCCTGTGCTCAACTTCTACTGAGCTGACCTGACAAAAGAACCAAAAAAAGGACTTAATGAAATAAGTCTGAAAGTACCTCCTCCGAGGCAGATTTTGAAGGTGAACATTTTCCTGCTTCCTTGGTTGCTCCTGCTCCTACAGACTCAAGGGAGTTGCATCATCTGTTGGGCTGCAGCTGTAGCTGGGATTTCTAATCATGGTTCTATTCTATGAGGAATAGATAATATTTTATGTCTTTTAATCATAGTTCTGGAGAATGGTTAATTCTTCACGTGTGTTCATTGTAACAGTTTTCAAGCATCTGCCCTCACTCTGGTTGGAACGGGAGTTTTGAAAGAAAAGGGACTGGGAGCCCAAATGTTTCACAGAACAGAAGCACAGGTTTTTATTTCCTGGTTTAATTTAACTGTTGGTGTAAATTGTTGTTATATGTTCACAGGTTAACATGACAGGTTGCTGTAAGTCATTACAAATAAAAAATAATGAAGGTGCTTGGCATGTTTTTGGATCATTGCTTTGCATACTGGCACAGCATAACAAATTATAAGATGACAGCAGAACTGGGAAATCTGCATGTCTTGTTCTCTCCTCTACAAACTGTACCTGTTTCCCAGGAATGATAAATGGAAAATCTTATCTATAAAAGAATTAAATAAATGAAATTATAAACAAAATTAGAAATGAAATTAGAAGTGAAATTATAAATTAAGTTATAAATGAAATTAAATGGAGCTTGTGATTATCAAGTCACAAAAAATGGACTAAAGTGATGTAAAAGAGAAAAACTAGTTTTTCAGAATAAAAAAAAGAAGGCATTTTATGAAAATCTAGAGAACATTTACTGTAAAGAAAACAGTCACAACACTGCATTGCACTCTCAGTATTTATATACATAAAATCCCCTAATAATATCATAGTTCTCTAGATGGCAATGTCAACATATGTTTCAGAATAACATGCAGGTGTCCCTCTCTATCCATTACTTGCTGTTTCTGCCTAAAGAAATCTCCATTCAGAAATTTTAAATTGCTACAATAAGGTGAATCCCACAAACGGAAATTGAAATAAACCCACGTGCTGGTTCAGGAAAACATTCAGGTCTACACTTCTGTTCAATCATGTGTTCATCATAGATTCAAAGAATCATTTAGGTTGGAAAAGACGTTTGAGAACATCAAGTCCAACTGTTAACTGCACAATGCCAGGTCCATGACTAAACCATGTCCTTAAACACCACAGCTTTTAAACACCTCCAGGGATGGTGACTCCATCACTTACTTGGGCAGCCCATTCCAGTGTTTGACAACACTTTCTGTGAAGAAGTTTTTCCTAATATCCAGTCTAAAATCTCCTCTGGTGCAATATGAGGCCATTTCCTTTTGTCCTATCACTTTCTACTTGGGAGAAGAGATTGACCTAAAAAATCACAATTCCCTCAGCTGATCCTCATAAAAATTGTTCTCCAGACCCTTCAGCAGGTTTGTTGGCCTTCTCTAGACACGCTCCAGCACCCCAATGTCTTTCTTCTCAGGAGGCCCAAAACTGAACACAGGATTTGAATTTTCTTCCACACACTCCAAGAACCTTTTGGACTCTTTCTTCTCTGTCTTGTTGAATTTGTGTCAGACATCTGGTGAATCAAAATCCTCCACAAGAATGAGGGCTGATGATCATGACACTTCTCTCAGCTGTGTATAGAGTATTTTGGCCACCTCTTCATCCTGATTGGATGGTCTGTAACAGACTCCCACCATGATGTCTGCCTTGTTGGCCTTCCCCCTTATTCTTACCCGTAAACACTCAACCCTCATTAAGCTCTAGAAAATCAAAACACTCCCTAATGTACAGGGTTGATATACTGGTAAATGTAATGTTTATGCCATACTGATTCCAGTTACAGACAGACCAGAGCTTCAGTGTTTCTCCAAAAAAGAACCAAAAAAGGTGGGACAGAGGGAAAGCAAAGAGTCCATTAGTCAGGAGTCGGTTTTGTTTATTTGCTTGCTTTGCTTGGTTTTGAAATGATCAGCAGTTCAACATGAGTTAAAGCAAAGATGTGGGAAACTATTGTGATCTTTTTGTAAGTAGGTACTGCAAATATTTTCTTCTTGCTTGAATTGTATTCATCGTAAGCTGACATGGTAATTTGTGTTGTCTTCAGCTCCTTGCTTGCATTTTTCTCAACATATTAAAGAGAAGCTTTTATTCTTTACATATTTAACCCAGAGGATATTTCCTGGAATTACCTTTTAATGCCTTGGCAGCTGGCTTTTCTCTGTTGCAAACCTGTCACTGCTATCCATGCAGCATCCACTTCATGAGAATCAGTTCTAACTCAGTAGCCAATTATCCAGTCTTTTTGATTAATTAGTCTGAAGTGTGGGCCACATGTTTTGATTTTTACTGTAAGCATTGTTTATGATGTTTGGGGGGGGCTGTCTTGTTTTCATTTTTCTCAGTGCAACTTCTGCTTTGTGCTCCAAAGGGAAATTAGTTTTCTACTCAATCTTGCATGCAGACAAAGAACTCTTACTGTATCTGTGATTTGGTGGCAGAACTGCAGTCTGTTATGTCAACAAAACGGAAGAAAAAAAATCACTTTCAGAGGTGTGGCATTAGAGGGGATATTAATCAATATAAAGTGTCTTCATGTCTCCCTGCATTCCTTCTGTAAACTTAACTCCCCGTAAAGACTTCTGGTTCATGTAATACTTCAAACTCCAAACTGGACATGTTGCATTAATTTAAATCAGTTTAAAATATTATGTGAGACAACATGTTTACTGGAGCTGGCGAGAAAACATATGGTTAAAATGCTATTTATGTTTAAAATATTCACTGTAAGGTTTGTCTGAATTCAAGGGTTTTTTCAATTACTCTTACATATTAGGATGTAGGAAAATTCTATGGAACTACATCATTACTTCACAATTAAAGGACTATATATACATAATTAAATATCTTGTTCATTAAAAAGTAGGTTGAATATTTGATGGAAGTTTTTTCCAGTCAAAGAAATAATTATAATCTCTGAATGTTGTTAACATTAAACACAGCCTCATCGAAAACACTGAGTTCTTTAAAGGAAATTGCATTCAAGTCTTGGTAATGCATGAAGTTTATTAGTTTTTAGTACAGAGCAACAATAAGTACACAGTCATCTTCCGTTTTTCTCTTTCTCCTTCCCCAGAGAAAATGTCCTTAAAATTTGTACAACGCAAGACATAATAGATTCTTACAGAATATCTGCATGGACATTGCAGATGGTTTTACAGTGAAGATGTTGGATGGTCAGACTCAATGATCTTAAAACTTTTTTCCAACTTTAACTATTCTATGTTACAATGTGAAGATGCAACCTGTTACAGTGAAAAACCAAAAAACCACAGAGGATATAACAATTAACCAAAGAAGATAGTGTAAACACTTTGATTTGAACAAGTCTAATTCTTCCAATGAAAGAAACTCTCAAACATAGCTTTCCAAGACTCATATTCTGCCATTTCCCTTTTATTCTCTATTTTCACTCTGGAAGTAACAATGAGGGCAGACACCTGCACTCCTGAGAACTCACGGGAATGTGGTGGTTGTTCGTGCCCTTGGCTGAAGTGGGTGACTGAAAAAAAGTATAGACAAAAAAAGTGATATGAAATAAAAGGTAGCACCCAGGTGAAACTGGAATAAGCTACTGGATGACTCCCACATATGTTGGACAGGAGTCAATGAATATAGCCTGGGCAGAATGGCAAATACTATGTAGAGTGCTATCTCTACCAGTGCTAAGATTTTAGATATTTGTACTTCACAAATGACATGCAATTCTTTACTCTGTTTTTTGGGTTTTCTTTTAAATAATGGAATTCCCAAAAACTTGGGTCTAGGTGCAAGCTTTTCAAAAATTTCAACAGTCTTAACCATAAATAAGACCTTTTTAGTGGTTTGGGGATTTTTTTTTAAATTATGATTGCATTTCAAATTATATTTGTGTGTTTGAACAGTTATCTTCTTTGATGATATCATTGCTAAGTGTTTGAGGTATTTAGCATTTAAAATTCATGGATTTTGTTTTGTTAAAGATTAATAAAATCACTGCCTGAAACACTGTTACCTGGAGAGTTCTTAGAAATTAAGCATAAAAGAGATAAGATTACTGTGTTAATGTTACTGAATCCTTTTCCTTTGATACTACTTTGATACTACTCATCAGTGTGAGCTGCTCTCAGCATGTTTCAGTATTTGCATTTTTAAGTTCTGTCAGGAAAATAAAGGACTGGCTGATTGCGTCTAGAAATCAAAATTCATGTGTGCTCTGAATCGGTCAGTTCACACCTGCTTATTCTTAGTGCCAAGCAATTTTGGTTTTCAGTCAGATGATGCAACTGTCAAGAGTCATCTCAAAGAAATAGATCTGTAGTAAGTTTCTTCCTTCATCCCTTTATTTCTATTACTAGGGTCAACAAGCTCATCATCTTAAATAATAGCCTGAGAAGATGTAGATAAATTAGAAGAATGGGAATGCTTTTGCTCATATATTTATATTGCTAAATTTCCCTTTTCTGCTTTCTACAGCGTGGTTTCAGTAGTTCCACCAAATGATGACCCTTAAGCATTTTTTAGTCTTGTTTCCACACTAGTCCCACCTAATGCCCCAGGGAGGGCCATAACAACACAGACACACTGCAGAAAGGGAAACGGGCACGGGAGGATGAAGCAGCCCCTCTGAAGCCACGCAGGTGGGCAAGCCTGAGCCAATTTACTGTCCATTTACTAGTTGCTGAGGATACTGCCTTTTCTGTATTTTTTTTTGCATAGGTAATACCTCAGACTGCAGCTCAACAAGAGGCTTGAATTTGTGTTTGTCAAATCGTGTATGTTTTTACCTCTAAATTTTTTGAGGAGGTGACCATGCTAGATAAGGAGCTGAATACTAGAGGTAATTACGGGTATGGGTTTGTCACATCAGCCAATACTAAAGCCACCTTAAAACCCTTCTTCCTTCTTCCAGTCTTTTCTGCTGACAAGATAAATCTACGCCTGCTAAACAAACAATAAATTTTAAAGGACATTGCAGAGTGTAAGCTGTCACTTCTGCAACAGTGTCTGAGAAAAAGTGTTTGCCTATATTCAGAGTGGCACAGGAAGAAGCTAATGTAATGAGATGTTCACAGGCAAAGGATATCCTGCATGTTTATTATCTTAAAGACTAAGAAATCCCAACCCAAATTGTGACAACTTGTGATGGCACTGAAGACAGAAAAAAATCTTAGTTCTGTATTGTCTGGAAGGCTTCCCTGTCACGCGATCATTTGATAAATAGTGCATTTACCTGGTGATTAATATAATAACTATATTGTGAAATAATGGGAAGCTCATTACAAAGTCTGTCAAATAAGGCAAACAAACACTGAAAAAAAAAAGTGTGCCTTAAATTGCAGAGAGAGATTCATTTGATTGAATGAGTCAGGCAAGAAGTAATTAGAGTTATACTAGACAAAAAAAATATATATCCAGAATGACTCAGGATTTAAATTAAATTCCATATACTGTGGCTAGGAACAGACTTTCTCAGGAGATCTTCTATTTTGTAGTTCTGTCATGTAGAAGTCTATGCTGAATCTATCATGTAGTTTTCTGTGAAACGCAGATTGAACGTTGGCAAAGCTATGAGACAAATTGAGTGAGTGTCCTGATCCAGCTTGCAATCCAGCTCACAGTGCTTCATCAGAGCTTTGGTTTAGAAAGATAGGCAAGTAAGCCTCTAAAACTGAGCTTGAGAGTGTGGCCAAGCCATAGTCCTCATGATCTTGAAGTCAAGCATCAAGGATCTCTAGTGCCAAGAGATTATTAGTTCCTTTTCTGAGCAACCAATGAGCTGGGACACAATAATATGATTCTAGTGATAGTCTACCAGTGTGTCAGCGTATTTCTTCCATAAACTTTTGCAAATAAGAATTTGTACATCACTGTGAGTTTGCCTCTTGAGGACTGAGAAACTTCTCTCATCATCTGTCTCTTTTGGAAGGTGGCAGATACATTTATCAGTAGCTTGTAATTATAGAATCATAGAATATCTTAAGTTGGAAGGGACCATAGAGATCATCTAATCCAACCTCCCTGTCATGGGCAGGGACGCCCTTAACTAGCCCAGGTTGCTCAAATCTCATCCAACCTAATCTTGAACATCTCCAGGGAAGGGGCAGCCATGACCTCTATGGGCAATCTATTCTCCTTCAATTCAAATCCATTTCCCCTTGTCCTATCGCTGGGCACTCTTGTAGAAAGTCCCTCTCCAGCCTTCCTGTAGGTTCCCTTCAGATGTTGAAGGCAGTTATGAGATCCCCCCAGAGTCTTCTCTTCTCCAGGATGAACAATCCCAGCTCCTGCAGCCTGTCCTCGTAGCAGAGGTGCTCCAGCCCCTGGATGTAGAGGTGCTCCAGCCCCCGGATCATCCTCGTGGCCTCCTCTGAACACACTCCAACAGATCCACGTCCCTCTTATGGTGGGAACACCAGAACTGGACGCAGTATTTGAGGTGGAGTCTCACAAGAGCAGAGTAAAGGGGGAGAATCACCTCTCTTGACCTACTGACCACACGCCTTTTGATGCATTCCAGGATGCGGTTGGCCTTCTGAACCTCGTGAGGGCCCTGCCGGCTCATGTTGAGATTCTCATCTATCAACATCCCCAAATCCTTCTCTTCAGGGCTACTCTCAATCCACTCTGTGCCCAGTTTGTGCCTGGAATTGGCTCAAGCCAGGTGCAGGACCTTACATTTTGACATGTTGAACCTCACGCAGTTTGCACTGGCCCATTTCTCAAGCCTAGCAGGGTCCCTCTGGATGGCACCCCTTTCCCTGAGGGAGTCCACTGCACCTCACAGCTTGGTGTCGTCGGCAAACTTGTTGAGGGTGCACTCAGTGCTGTTGTCCATGTTGCTGACAAAGATGTTGAACAGCACTGGACCCAGAACAGAACCCTGAGGAACTCCATTTGTCACTGGTCTTCACGTGAACATCAAGCTGTTGACCACAACTCTTGGAGTGCAACCATCCAGCCAGTTCCTTATCCACTGAGTGGTCCAGGCATCAAGTCCATGTATCTCCGTCCTAGAGACAAGGATGTCATGTCATGTGAAACACCTTGCACAAGTCCAGGTAGATGATGTCAGTTGCTCTTCCCATATCAACCAGAGCTGTAACTTTGTCATAGAAGGCCACCAAACTAGTCAGGCATGATTTGCCCTTAGTGAAGCCATGTTGGCTGTCACCCACCACCTCGTTATTTTTCATGTGCCTTAGTACTGTTACGAGGAGCATCTACCTCATGATTTTACCTGGCAGAGAGGTGAGGCTGATGGTCTCTAATTCCCTGGGTTTTCTTTGTTTTCCTGAAATTATGAATTGTATTCAGCATCCATTACAATCAAAAACTGTCTTTCCACAGACTTGGCTGAATATTAGATCCAATGTATGCATGTGCAAAAAATCTATAATCTATCTATCTATCTATCTATTCATCTATCTATCTCTCTATCTATCTATCTATCTATCTCCTAGTGACAATATTTTGGATTCACAGTGATGTATATATCTACCTTAAGCTTGCTAGTGTTCATAGAATCCTAGAATGATAGTATTATGGAATCACAAAATTATAGAATGGTCTGGGTTGGAAGGGACCTTTAAAACTCATCTAGTCCAACTCACTGCAATGAGCAGGGACATCTTCAACTACACCGGGTTGCTCAGATCTCTATCCAACCTGACCTTAAATGTTTCCAGCGAAGGTGCTTCTACCACCTCTCTGGGCAACTTCTGCCAGTGTTTCAGGCCCCTCATTGTAAAAATTTTCTTCCTTATATCTAGTGTAAATCTATCCTCTTATAGTTTAAAACAATTACCCCTTACCCTACTGAAGCATGGCCTGCTAAAAATCTGTGTGTTAAATATATATATATGAATGTATGTGTGTATTTATGTACATATATATATCCCATTGAGAGTAGTTTGGACTTGCACTGGTGTTCATATCTTGCTTGAGTTTACCAAGTTTCACACAAAAAGTGATTGTTAATTGAAATTTGTTTACGTTATCTTACACAATTTGATTTTGTTTAATGAGTGGAAGATTCAAAAATAAATGAACATGAAAGTAAGTGAAAGCAACTTCTATAATCTGTTTGGCCGCAATAGGAATACACTTAATTTCAAGTTCATCCGTATGACATTTTCTTGGTCTTTGAATTTAGATATACATTCTTTGTTTCAGTACAGAGAAAGGTATTGTCTACCATGCTTCCATTCCAAGGAGTGAAAGAAAAGAATGAAGAAACTAACCCATTTTGAAAGAACTGACAGAAATGGCATTCTCGGTGAAACTCAGACTTCATAAATAATTATTTGAGGGTGGAAGGGAAATGATAGATTTTTTTCCTTTCACCTCAATATTGATTTATTTCTTCAAAGGCAACAGGTCGATTTGGCCTATTTTTAGAAGCATTTTTCTAGCTGGTTTTAAAGACATTGTTCCTGAGGAAATTTCTGTCAAATCTGATCTAATCAGGTTTCTTGGGTTCGATGGGGCTTTTTTTTCCCTCTGGATGTTGATGAGTAAAGCTAAAAGTCAAGTACAATATTAAAGACTTCTGACAAATAGCATTAATAGGGAGCTGTTTCATTTCTTTGGGAACTGACTGCCCATTTTGAATTGCAGCTGATGCTGGAGGAAGAACCGATTAACCATGCTACACCTGGATACTATCCCGTCTCCAGTACACTCCATCGTGTGCTACTGAGGGATTAAAATGGACTGGAGAATGAAAGATCCAAATTTTCCACCTGGTAGAAATAGCATCAGGCAAATCGAAGACTCAGTGGAAAAATAAAATTTTAAAAGTGATTAGCTACGGTCATCACTCTTGCCAATAGCCCTGTGTGTGTAAGATGATGTCAGGGAGATAGAGATCTGCCTGGCCACACACCCTTTGGAATCACCAAGGCCTGGGCTGATCCCATCTATCTTTAGATATCCTCCTGAAGCACCTTTGTCAGGCAGACTGTAGTTCTTCTGGAATCCATCCATAACCAATGGAGACAGTAAATCAGTCTGAGGGAATATTGACATCTTTGGCCTTCATCTCCGTCCATTAACTATAGCAAATGCAAGACAACTAGTTTCTAAAGAAGGTGCCTTGACATAATGACTAATTAGTTGGAATCCATCTGAGTTGAGAGCTCTGGATCTGTGGAACTGTCTGCAACATACAATTGGATTTTTCTGCTCTATTTTCCCCAGTTCTTCCCTTGATTGCTCAGTCCATCTTTTCAGTGCACTTCACCTTTTTTCGCTACCTTATCCTTTAGCCTCTTCCTGTTTCTCACTGTCTGCTGGTCTACCTATATTAAACAAATGCACCTTATTCTAAAAGTTGACCAGGCAGGAATGAGAGAAAGTTACCCACTGTCACACCCAGTTTGTGTGTTGCATCTCTCCCTTCATCCTGGCTGTAACATTTCTACTTAAATTATAAGCTCCTTAGACGAAGCGTTGCCTGCTTCTCTTAGTGCAATGCCAAGCACAACAGGGACCTCTAAGTCCTCAAGTACAAACATAATAAAAGAAGCAATAGCATGAAAGGAGTGAGGGGTCAGCCAGCTTCCCTTTTATCTTTGAGAGCTGGAAGGTTCACATCAGTACAAACGGGAACACAGATGAATGAGCACTCTGCTTTCATGTGGCAAAATCTCTGCAAATAAACTGCAGAGCAGGTGTTCAGAGAAATTAAATGACTCAGAGTAATTTATAGTAGCAAGAGAATCAGTCCGAGAATTGCTAAAATGCAGGTACAAAAACATCGTATTTTATTACATTTTCAGCTAGTAAATGTCAACTGCTTTATTGGTTTTAATATCATATCAGGTGCATCAATTTACAAAGCACGCTATTTGGATTTCTAGTAAGCATGGACCACTAACTATTCATTCTGCTTCATTTGTGAGTATCGTAATGCTAGAGATGTATTTTATTTGTGATTTATTCCCATAATAATCAGTTTCATAACAATTTATAATACAATTTCTACAGGTCTTGAACAACATGCTACTGCTTAATAGGTCACGGTGCTTGTTTTCTTTTAGCTTTTGTTCCATTATCAAAATTCTCTTCACTCAGATCTAGAAGAATAAAGTTGATTTGCAAGCTAACAACTTGCCTTTCAGAGTGAGACAATAGAAACGACACTCCCTAAAAAAAAGACTTGGCATCAGAATCATGAACTGGGTAAGCAGTCAGTTAAAGGCATGATGAATGCCAAAATCAATTAAAAGAGCTTACTGAAAAGCTTAAATCTTCAGCTGATGAAACGAGGTTGTTTCCTGTTGCTAAAAAAAGATGAAAAAATTTAATTCTTCAGCATGACCATCCTAAAGACATTTTTCCAGTTCAAAGTAAAAAAGTAAAGGATTTTTTGAAACCAGAATTTGATGAGTAATGCAAAAAAACATCAAGCCAAGGTCCTCAAGATGACTTTTATGAACACGACGTTGACCCTTTTTGATGACTCTATATGTTGCATGACAGTTCATGTCTCTCTTCCATTACTGAAACCCTTTTCAGTCATGGCGTACTGTTATGCCAAATTACATAAAATCATTATGCATTGATTGGGTCTCTGAAATTGGAAGTATTCCAGAGAGCAGTCTGCATACAACTTTCTGTCTAAGATTTACTTCAATCAAGAATGATTTGGAGGAGTCTTCACAGGGAGGAATATGCTCACCTTTTACATTTTGTGGCATCGTTGTGAGTCATACTTGAGCTGGAAGGGGGAAAGGTTTTGGATCGCCACTGTGGGGAAAATTTGGGTTGGTAAGCTGAATTCAGTGTGAATGGCGGGTCGACCTAGCAACTATTAGAAGAACTTGCCGATGAAAACATGTGGGAAGAATCTAAATTTTTTTATGCCTACTAGAGAGACTGTAGTGAATTCAAAACTAGCTAAGCTGTGAATTCCCTTCCTAGCATAAAGGAAGGGTGCCATCTAATGAGAACTAGCAGCAACTCTGCAATTCCTACCACACTGCAAGTCTTTCCTGCCTTACAGAAAAACGTCACTCACTACGTGACAGCTCGTTTCTGTCTGTAGGTTCAGAAGCTCAGCTATTGTTGACCTTGATCTTAAAGTGGTAAATGGTATTAGGAGCTGGCTCCTGACAGGGCACATGAGGATAAAGATGCTACCTATGAGTTGTAAATGTTATGTGTCTATTTTTTTTTCCTTCTTGCATATGAATGTACA
Source organism: Apaloderma vittatum (assembly GCF_000703405.1). Lineage (NCBI taxonomy): Eukaryota > Metazoa > Chordata > Aves > Trogoniformes > Trogonidae > Apaloderma > Apaloderma vittatum. The sequence goes on from NW_009733442.1 coordinate 24,937, forward strand.
CTGTGAGGGTGCTTTTGTTATATCCTTTATATCACCTGTACCCAGCTTCACATACAAACACACTCACAAGGATTTTACTGCAATAAAGAAAACTAGTATAACCACTCTAGGGAACATATAAGGATACCCATTCCTTGAAATTTGCGCCTAGTGCTGCCCAATGAAATTCTATTCCTAAGTGTGATTTATTAGGGTTTTTTTGGTGTAAATTGCCTTTTCAGTGAAAAAGCTTAGAGACTCTTAAGAGTGAGGAAACCTTCAAAACTATGGTGCCCATTTTGAGCTCTCTGCCACTTCTGGACCAGTAGAATGTCTTGTGTGAGCTATTTGCTACTGGTAGGACATCAAGAACTCTGCAGTGTGGTGCGAAGGAAGGATCAGTCACAGTCATGAACCATGAATTTTTATATATGGAAAGCATTCCAGCAAAGAAAAAGGCAGTAATCTGATTCCATCCTTGTGGCATATAGAAAAGGAAGTGACAAGCTTAAACTGCAACAAAATATATTCATAAGAACTTCCTAAATGTAGGGATGGTGAAGTGCTGAAATTAATCATCTGAGACATTGCTAAATCTCTGTCAATGGAGTCCTTTGAAAGCAGGCTGGCAAAAACACTTAATACAGTCAGAAATTATACCTGGTCCTACCTTGGGACAGAAAGACAGACTAGCTCATCTCTGGAGGCCACACACAATGTTTGTGGGGTTTTTGTGTGATTTTAGCCTTAATGTGTATCAACACTGGAACAGGGGCAAGTTCTGAAGATTTTATAAATATCTTTCAAAATTAATCTAATTTATCTCATGTACTTGTGAAAATATGACTGCTTTATTGCCAGGACTAACACTCTTTTTTTATCTAACAGAATAAACATTGCTGACCTTCAGAATATTTCCCACCTCATGGCCATGTTCCGAAGAATTCAAGACTCGCAGATCAAAGGCACACAGCTGTATAAACGGTTCAGCAAAGGGGATACTAGTTTCAAGATGCCACATCTAGGCAGTAACTTGCAGTTGCAAGCAAAATCATTCTTGATTAAATCCATTTAAATTAAATAGTCTGCATGATCAAATGTTGACTTAGGAAGTTATTTTAATTTCGGTAGTGCTGCGAGCAAGTGACGTGCTGTCACCACCTTTCCTCTACTTTTTTTTTTTCAGAAAATAAAACTGAAATTACTGCTCTTCTTGCCTTTTTGGGGTTGCTGAAACCAATGTATGTGACTAGCACTGGCTCACACAAAGCACTCCCTCTGGAAAAAGAAACAGCTTTTGATCCAGCACATACTGCAGGCAGACTCTTGCATTCTGTTTTAAAGGAAAGACTCTACAGAGTTTTCACTCAGCAGGGAGTCCTTAGACCAAGAAATTTGTTTTTCTTCCTTCATGGTATCCTAAGAAAGTGGTCTCAGGACCTTTCTAGTCAGCCCTTGCTGTCCATGGGTGCCTGCCTCAGGCAGTGAGCTTTAAATAACTTCCTAAACTCCACCATTCCATTCCAACACACATTTTTTCCCAAGCTGTAGCTTCATTGCACTTAAGGATGATCAAACTCATCAAGCTTCGACAGAAATGTCTCTCTAGAACACCTTGGGGAGGAAAGCAACAGTTTGCAGTGTATACACGAATAATATATTTAACCAACACATACTGTGCTAAAATTTTGGATGCTTTGGCAGTGTAAAGCTTAAGAACTGGCAACAGCAAACTGGTCTTGCAACCACTGAGTGAAGTCTGATAACTCTGGTCTTGCTTTATGTAAAATGCACCTACAGTTCTGTTACTCAGTCCCAAACAGGTTTTTATTTTTTGTTAGTCTTACGACTGGGCATCTTCACTCTAAACAGGTGTTTCAGCTATGAGCTGATCAGATTAACTGGTTGACAAGTCAGTGTAATCGACAAGAAGTCTGAAAACTCATATTGGGAATCAGTGCTATTTACGGCATGGCTGATGCTGATCTACTGAGTGATAGTGCTGCCAGATATAAAATTATGCACAGCTCTTCCTTCCCACAGCTGCACTGTAAGATTATTCCTGTGAAGACTGAATCAGGACAGCTGTAATCCAAATAGAGAAGACAGTATGCCCATGTGCCTGGGAAAATGATATAGGTGTGTGTGGCATGCCAGTTGGCACCGATATCGTGGCTGAAACTTTCTCACCCCCTTCAATAAAGAATACTGAAGCTCAAAAGCTCTGAGATACACTATTAGTGGAGCCAAAGAGATCTGATGTAATGCCAGAACTGGTCGCAAATATTGTACATGGTATGGCTACTACCGAATAAGAACCAAGGACTATGTGCACATTGCACATACTGGCTACAAAGCACTTTTGAGTCAGTTTTTCATCTTTCCTAGGACAAGAGTTAATGATGCAGCAGGTGGCTTCTGAGACATGCAGCATTGCTGCACCAAGACAAGTCCAACTGACAAGTACAAAATTCTCCTCCCATTTGCTTGCTTTGCACTCACATGGTGGTGATGATTACCAAGGTTATTATTTGCAGTTTTACTTCAGAGCAAGTGGGAGAGATACAAATCGGTGAAGAACAGTGTTGCATTTTCTTGCAAAACCATCTCCCAAAGGTTTGGATTTGGAGGTCTTCAGAAGAAAGTGGTGAAGTCCAGCAAAACCCTGGAGTTCCCAGGAAATGAGCCCAGGGCAGTGATGACCTGTATCTAATTTGCTGTTCAGTTCTTTACCTGTCTTTTTATGGCAGTGAAGGCAGCAGGTGTTGCAATTGCCTTTAGGACTGAATATTCCCTAGAGATGATGGCCCTTGACCTGTCAGCTTCCCAGCTAACACAGAGCAGTTATCCAGGAGGTCAGACCTTCTGCATCATGTATGCTTCTATGATTCTATCTATCAATCAAGGTGTCCTTTCAGTTATCACAACTCAGGTCTTAAATTATGTATTCTTGTGGCTTGAGAAGATAATGGAATAATCAGAACCAAAATGAGCTACAGGTAACAGATAGAGAGAGAGAGAGAGACTAAGACAAATGACATGTCACTTGAGGATATCAAAAGTTCTAGCTGACAGAGCATCAGGTAGGACTTTCTATCTGCCTAAAGCTACGTGACAAAAACTGTCAGTCAGAAGACAAAGTTCTTAATGTCCCCTAATAAGACAGGCTTCAGTGGAAACTTGGCTTCGCAAAGCGTGGTGATAGTCTTCCCAGTCAAAGGCTTTGACACTAGGTATGACTGCAGCATGTGTCCATATGGACAAGAAATAGCAAAAAAGACACAGACAAGGAGTGGGCACAGGGTGCTGTATCTTCTGAACTCTGTGAAACTTAAAGGTGGGAAACTTAAAAGCATTTTTCTGTACTGCCAGCTCACATTTACTTTACAAATTACCTCAATCTCAAAAGAGCAAGGCAAAACAAAATACCTGTTACAGGACATGAGTCAGCTTTGGATCCTTCAGCAAAACAACACCCTCAGGGATGGCAGAGAAAGTATTTTACCATAACTCCGTAAACTATTAGCAAAATGGAATTATGGATGTAAGAGCAGTTTAAAATAATAGCAAAGTAATGGTAATATTATCCAGGGAAATTGCTTAGTTGCAGTCTGTGCCAGGGGCATTATATCCAATGCTGGATTTTGAAGTTCAGAGTGTTAAAATAAAATCCAAACCTTCTAGCAAATGCGTATTCCACTGTTGTCTGTCCCTGGCATCCAGGATGTTGTATTTGCCACTCTGTTTCACAGGCTGACAGCAGTGGTTTTTTAGAAGAGGAGCTGAGCTTTATCCCATTTGACCCTGCTGAGATATAAGTTTCTGTTTCTTTTGCAAAAGGAAGGTATTTGGGGCAAGTCCATGAAGGTTAGAAGCACCTGAGAGTAGCAGAATCAGCTTCAGCGATAGATATGGCAGGAGAAAAAGGCAGTTGTGCTGTTGTAGGCATGTATTAATATATTAAAAATTACATACTAACTTAACATATTAACTTAACAATTACATCAGTCACTTGTAAACCAGTCCATGAGTCAAGGGCTGGCCATCAGAAGGGATCAAGATCCATTCCTCACTGTCCAATCTGAGTTTTTTCATGATGGGCGCTGTCCATCTTCCTGAATCACCATCCCGTTTTTGTTAACCAGCTCCCAAAAAGGTGGAAGATCCAACCCAAGCCTTATTGGTTGCTTGGGAGTCATGACATGCCCAAGAAAGCTAGAGGACACTGGACATCATGAAGGACACTGGACCACAACCTATGCTTCTTGGAAGACTACTTAAGTAGTCTTGATCAACTTAAGGCTCCTCTTGATCAACACCACAAGGCACGGCAAAGAGGAGTCCTGATCAGTGTTTTGAAAAGAACTTACCCCATTGCAGTTAGACAGTGAGAGTGAAATGCTGCTGGTCCCAAGGAAACAGTGAGTTTTGAAGTCTGGAGATGCATCCAGCCCTCCCTGGGCCATGCTGTAATTTTACAAGAAAAACAGAGAATAAAACTTAAGTTCTAGGACAAAATATGCAGTATAAGTGTAGTCCTTGATATCACTTCCCATGATGAAAAAAGTAAGTAGGGCTGGTTGCGGCATCTTACCTTCTCACTCCTCTTTGGACCTTAAGTGTCTTCCTGAGGAAACCAAAGGAGAAACTTTTCCCATGAAGCTCCTGGCATGGCTTCCAAACATGTGGTAGGGGTTCACTCACCTATAGGTGCTCTTTCTCATCTATAAATAGCATGGGAAGGAGCAGAGGGGGAGGAAAATTTTAATTTAACCTAACAGTGCAAATTGGAGTTGCAACTTAGGACCTTTTAGCTGGGTTAGAGGAGTCTTCTTTCAGAGCCTTCTGACATTTATCCTCAGTATCCCTCAGTGTTTTTCCTGCTGGAGACATGCTAGCAAACTCTTCAGAAATATTTCTTGACAGTCCAAACGATGTCGCTTCTCACAGACCTGCTTTTTGGAGATCAAGTATGAGAAAACCACTTTCGGCAAGTTCACAACTGGCTTCAGTCCACCCCATTTATTAGGGCAGTGAATGGGCTGGATGAGCTGATCAATGTGCTGAAGAAGGGTAGGTGATGTTCGAGGCATGTGAACTCCTTTCATCGTCAGGAAGAAAATGCTTTTATCTTTGAATTGTATCATACTGCTGTCTAGAAGAATATCTAAATAGAATAGCTAAATGAGAATTATCTGGTTTTATCTGATTTCATTCCACATTTTAAATTTGCTTTTGCTCATTGCTGTTCTGAATGGGAAGAAAAGACACCATTATTTTAGCGTGCTAACACAAACCAAAATAATACACATATAATATATGTGTGAATATGGATCTATTTGTATAAAAATACACACGCATCCCTGTTTGGATAGAACAGTTGGAATATGAACTAAATTTGTACATAATAGAACTCTGAAAAGAGTCAGTGTAAAACAAAACATTGAAATCATTATTTCCTGCATAGTCAAAAAGTTCCATTTCAATTGCATTAAAATTTAAGCATTCAGATACTTTTTTGGAATGAGCTGTGAGATTATAATCAACTTGTTTTCATACCGAAGAATATCCTATGGAAAGCTTTTGGTTAGTACTAATTTTAAATTCTAATTTGATTCAGTGAATAACAATTTCCCTGCAACTATACATTTGCTGAATGTAACATTCAGGGAAATGCTCTCTCTACCCTTTGTTATGACAGCTGAATCCTGGCTTTTAGTCCCTACTTTAAGTGAGATCTGAGCAGCTTCAGAAACCTGTCACGCTATCTTCTCCTCTGTCAGTTAAAATCAGGTGTCTCTCAAGTCCAGTGGAAGATACTAGCACAGCTCAGCACTAACCAGCTTGACTTGGCATTCAAATACGACAAACTCCCCAAATAAGTATCTGCTTTTGGAAAATTTACCTTGAAAACTGAACTCATCCAGAGGGTCAGAAGGGCTAGTACTCAGTGTGGAATTACCAAGCCTTTCTTTGCTTTTCTAGGAATAATTAAACTGCTCTAAAGCATGAAAAGAAAAGTCCTCTGATAATCTTGTTTGAGACTTGCATTCTCCTCTGTAACATAAATATTTTGGGTTCTTCATTCTGCAATATGTTGGTGTCTCCTTGACCATCAGTGCACCTAACGTTTGGTCACACTAGGGATGGGTGAAGATTAGTGAACCCAGGTCTCAGGTGAGTCTGGAGAAGGGATGGATATCTCCAGCATAGGGAACATACTTTCTGTAAGGCAGAAGCTTTACTAGGGTGGTTTTACTCTACGAGTATTTTAAGAGACACATCCAATGTGACAGACCTGGGCCATGACACAAAGGCAGAAAGCTTTCTTGAGTGGATGGTCCCAGAAGCTTCATTAGTATGGGGGCAACCAGACGACCCAAAAGGCATGCTGGTGGACTATGTGAGAACCAGGCAATGCAATGCTCCAACTGAAGCGATGGCGTTGTGAGCTTACCTAGTAAAATTTCATGAGCTGAATAAGGTGGTGGACACACAGGAAATCCGATCCTTAGAATGCTCTGGGAATGTTGCAGTTGCACAGTGTCAGTGTGGCTTTTGGAATGGTTCCATAATGAGATGGAAAAAAATCTGTGTAAAATATATATATGCATATGTATATGTATATGTATATGTACATGTATATGTATATGTATCTCTATCTCTATCTCTACCTCTATCTCTATATTTCTATATTTCTATATATCTATATATCTATATAGATATCTATATATATCTATATGTATATGTGCAGGGATGACAGGAATGATTTGGGAGACACTCTGAATAAGGTGTTTTTTTCTGCGCTGCATACCTCTGTCTGACATCTAGTTAAAAAAAATCACTATGTTAAAGCCAAAGCTGTGATATTAAATCCTCAGAACATGACTACATGGGTTTGTCCATGGGGCACTAAGTGCAAATACAGTTTGTTCCTCTCTACTCTTTCTATTTTTGTCATCATCTTCAGGTACACTGTTACATCTTCAACAGGCCAGGCAATACTCAGCTAAAAAAAACCCAGGAAACTGGTCAGGATCTCCCCTCTACTCCTGTTAGTATTTTACATTTGTTAGCTGCATGTCTCCAGAGTGCCAGAGAAACAAATTCTCCCATTTCATTAAAATACTCTTTTTCCATACACCGATCAAACAAGCCTTACATCAAACTAATTGTACAAGCCAGGGGGCAGTCACTTCTTTTGACTTTACTTTTTATTCCATCTTTCTTCCTGTGATGGTCAAAGCAATTTACTGGAGAATAGCAAGACTTTTGAGACCCATCAGACACTGGAGACCTTGGAAATTGCCTATGTGAAGGCTTCTGCAGTTCTGAAACCCTGGTGAGACACCATCCCAGTAGTGTTAAGGGTTGGAAGGGACCTCAAAAGATCATCTAGTCCAGCCCCCCGCCAGAGCAGGATCACCTACAGTAGCTTGCACAGGTACATACTGTCTTTATTGATGTATCAACATCTGGAGTAGTGGAAAGCTCCACTTACGTCAAGGTAAAGATACTTTCTCTCCCAGATAAAACCTTCAGAGCTCAAATTCTGTCAATCTGGGCAAAAGCCTCTGCTGTTGGCAGTTACTCTGACAATATGGGTTTCTCCTGCTGCTGCGGATTGCTGGGCCACCTCTGCCACGTCCCGCCCAGGAGCGGGGGGACAAGTGACTTAGATTCATAATCACCCAATGGAGTGGACAACAGTGAGACAAGTCTCAAGGCCCATACACAAACATTTATTAATTTCTCACAATGTATATGTTGGACTCACAATAACCTGTTTTAGTTACATTAGGGCAGACAATATACTATGACAATAATGATCAGGAAAAGAATAGATATGCAATAAATTAGAGCAAGCTGCATCTTAATTAATGATAACAAGGAAGAAAGACATATAACAACTTCTAACAGGCAGTATTATACTTAATGATTACAAGATAGAAACTAAGCATAAACTAAGCAAGCAGTATAATAGGCCTTGTATTACTTAGTGAGAAAGGGGAAAGGGAAAGAAAGAGGAGGAGGGGGTACAGAGGAGGGACAAAGAGAGACAGGGGAGGGGGGAGACGGGGGGAAAGATCATGGGTCCGGGCTCCTGAGTTGATCCCAGCAATGAGGACTCCGTTTGTTTGAGGCACCTGTTTATCAGATCCTCAGTACCACATTCCATCAGTTTGCCACATAGGACCAGAAACCGATCTTGTTTTTGACCAGGCTGGGTGTTTGTAAAATGACAAGAAATGTTTAAGGCAAACATTCGTGCATCTGTCTGCTACAACCTCTTCACCCATGCTAGTGATATGCTAATCAGGATTTGCCTGGAAGGGTTTCACTCCTCAAGCCAGCTCTTGAAATTTCTCAGAAAAATGTCCTCAAGCCTCCAGGACACTCTGTCTTGATTGGCAGAAAGAGCAAAAATGCCTTTTGTAACACTATTTTCTCTAGATCTCCTGCTTCTTCAAAAGCAATGTGCACAGAGTCTGTCACTTGAGAATGCTCTAAACACAACCTGCAAGAAAGTTGGGGGTTTATTCTAGCAGCACAAATTTAGCGGAACAGAACTGGAAGAAATGTATGAGAAATAAGAAAACACAGATTCAAGGTGTGAGTAACTTGTTTTACTCAGTAGTTACTGAGTGTATGTCATGAGGCATATCAGAGACCCAAGGCATGGCTCACAAATATTCTTCTTTTCAAACATTGTCTTTTGGAGTGGGTTCCTACTAAAGCTTCTTTTCCTCTCAGCCTTTCCAAGTGCTTCTGGTAGTAAATGACATTTCAAAGGCTCTGTTAAAAATGCTTTTTTTGTTAATATACTTTTATTACTTCAGAAGAGCTCTTTACAGAGCGCCCGTGTTTGCTGCTACTCAACATGAAATGTTCTTCACTGTATTTGATGATGAATCACGTTCTGAGATTAGATCGGCTGTGTATTACTCCTCCTTTTTTTTCCCAATCCCCTTCCCCATTTACGTCCTTTCAGGAAATATAAAGTATTGTATTTGATGCAAAAATACATCTAACATCTGCAAAATAATTGTTGTAGCAGTTTAATGATGTTATGTATTAGTTTGCATTTCATCAGGACCAGATAGAAGAGTCCCACTCAACTTTACTTAGAGACAATGACAATGGAAAATAGTCCTCTGATGGCAACCAGAGGAAGACTTACTTGAATTAAACAGTACCAATTAATAGAATCATTGAGATTTATTTTTTTTAATGGTCATAAAATAAAGCTAATGTTCTGTGGTCTGTCTATGGTCAGGAAAATTAGGTATTAAGAATATCTTTGAATTGAGACAGGATAGGATGAAAAATAGAATGAAAGAGATTGCTGTAGATATTTTCTGATTGAACTCACAAAGATGATTAGAAAAGGTGAGCAGAGGTTTACAGGGTCACAAACCCTCAAATCATGGATGACCGAGAACATAGGAAGTTAATAAATGACAGCAGAAGTTAGCTGGTGATTTTGATTTCAAGAGATGTTACGTCACAGGTTTTTGCAGTGACTTGAGAAGATTGCACAGTCCTGTCCTTGCTATCTGCTCTGCTTTTTTAGAGCTAACCTAGGATAAATTTTAACAGGCTCAGAACTACTTGGAGTTTGGACCTTTCTTTGAGTTTTAGAGCAGGGGGATTGTCCTTGTGAGTATTGGTGTTAGATGAGATAAATGGCAGTTCCGATTAATTTCTGCCGATTTCATAGAATCATAGAATGGTGGAATGGTTTGGGTTGGAAGAGACCATAAAGATCATCCAGTTCCAACCCCCCTGCCCTGGGCAGGGACCCCTCCCACCAGCCCAGGCTTCTCCAAGCCCTGTCCAACCTGGCCTTGGGCACTGCCAGGGAGGGGCTGCCACAGCTGCTCTGGGCAACCTGGGCCGGGGTCTCACCAGCCTCACAGGGAAGAACTTTTCCTAATATCTAATCTCAAGCTGCATTCTTTCATCTTGAAAATGTTACCCTTTTTCCTATCCTTTAAATACTGGAAGGCTGCAATAAGATCTCCCCGAAGCCTTCTTTTCCAGGCTGAACAACCTTCACACATTCCTTACTAAAAAGATGTTCCCATAGTTATTGAAATATCTGTAATAACCATTCAGACATTTATAGGTCTGAATTTTCCTAGATTTGCTTTCCATCCATTACATTTTAACATGCCTTCATCTGCTAGATCGAAAGATCTGTCCGGATTACCAACCTGATGTTTTTTAGGTCTGATTTTGAATAGAATTTTCTAATGCTGAATCAGACTGGCAGTGTCTAGTCCACTAAATACAGTGTCTAAAATTAGTGGGTGTTATCTGATGAAAAAACTGTGAGCTCTTTAGATAGACTGTGCTGTAAAAATGCAAAGTATTTCTTGGCTTAAGTTTTTAAATTGCACTGCATGAATTATTCAATGCTAACAAAATTACTTGTTGAAGCTCTGCGGGAGTTAGTAGCCTGAGTTGTACAACCCTGTATGAGGACAACTGCTCACTTGAATGTAGCAAGTTGAAGAGTGCAGATAAAAAACATACTCTGATCTTACATGCATGTCAAAGATCTTTTGCACTGGCCCTTGGAGGCTGTTCGGGGACAGTAAAGTATTTAACTCTGTCAGCTGCAAACACCAAAAACTTAACTGCAAAGAAACATTTAACTGTTGGGATTTTCAAAGGGAAGGTCGCAAAAACGACAGAACTTATCTACATGTAGATAAGCAGGCACTTCTTTATTGCAGCGCTGGGAAGCTTGGAAATCATCCAATGCTTAAAGCACAGTTGCAGTGAGACCAAAGCACAGATGCGCTAAAACCAAAGCACAGGTATGGTAAGATCTTTTATGAGTACAAGACATTCCCTGCCAAATTTGTAGCCTGCACTAGCCCTGGCTTTTGCTAAGGCCTACACACGACTTCTTAGCATAAGTAAAGTTCTATCTTCCTTATCCTAATATAAATTAATAAACTAATTTAATTAAAATGGTGATTAGCTATTCATTAACCAATTAGCTCCTTAAAACTTAAGTTTGATTACAACATAACAACCTAACAAAATTTGCTTCACTTGCACCATAAGCAAAGCTCAAAAATGCGTATTTCATTAGATGACATCACCAATATTTGCATATCTTTTGAAGGTGGGAGAGTAATGTATCTTGATTTGAATAGGTAAGTAACATAATTTAAGCAAGGCGTGAAGTTTAAATTTGAAGCTATTTGGTTTGTAATGATACCAGTTTCCAATTTTTAAGATTCTTTTTTTTCATAAACTTAGTTCACAAGCTGGTAGAGGTTGCAATTAGGTTAGCAGACTGAAAGCAAAGACTTTTCCAAGGCACTGAGAGAAAACCTCAGAACTTTCTCTGTCTTTACTTTTTGCCTCCAAGCTCTTGCATACTTTGATCAGAATTAGTCTCCACCAAGTTATCAAAAAGTCATCAGCATTTATCCAGAGGACTAAAATAGCAGAGGAAAATAACTTTGAAAGAAGCATTAGCAGTCTGAGAAAAAGAACAGCAACAACAAAACTCAAAAGCCAGCCATCTTGAAGTCTAAGGTAGAAGTTTTGTTTAATATTAGGTGGTTAATGAATGCAATCATATTAAAGACCAATTGTCACAGGTTTTCTTTACAGTTGGAATACAAGGACAGGGCAGTTCAGCCCACTTTAAGGTATGGCAGCTCCTCTGGCACTTACTTCTCTGCATTGACTACAGGAGCACCTAGACCTCAGTATACCTATATGTTGTTACATATTTAGGCATATTTTGCTAAAACTAGATGAGGTTAATCCATAACATGGTGTCTAGTGCTTTAGTAATATATAATATAGCTTGAGAGGAATAATCTAGGTCTCAAACATTGGCATCATGATTGAGGTTAAAATGTCATTTCTTCATGATAAATATATTGTATGTAGACAACAAATGCATCTATATAAAGATGTATTTAAAATCTATACATCTATAAAAATAAATAAATCTATTCTGATGACCAATATATTCTGTGGGTGCCAGTTTAATCAACTGCTCATGTCATCTTTGGGTCTAGTTCCTCAAGCCGTATCGCAGAACTACTTCAGTAAATCCACACAAGCTTTGGTGGACAGCAGAAAGAGACCCGAGGAGATAATTTAGTGCACTTTCTAACTAAGGCAGGTAGTCCTAGACAAACAATTTCAGAACTTGGGAAAAGGAATGTGTTCTTTCTGCTTGTTTTCTACACTTTGGTAAGTCCTTCAGTTTTGCTTGAATGTCTCCCAGCCGTGTTTCAGTTTTAGCAGAAAATCAGATTTCACGTGCCTTGCAGGCAAATATATATTTAATGTCTTCATGTTTATTTTTTGGTGATCATATGCCCTCTGAAGAAAAACAGTTATATGGGAAAAAAAAGAATTGTGAAATAACTGTGATGTTTACCTCAGGTTTTGGTGTGTTTTTTTTCTCCTGGAAACAGCTTTCCCTGGTACATAAGCATAAAAAAGTGGGGGTAAAGGAGAACATGAAGGCAACCCACTTCTTAATTCAGCTGGAGTGAAAGTTCGATACACACACATAAAAATGAAGGATTTTTTTTTTTCTAACAAATGCATAATTTCAGCTGTGGAAAACTATAAAACAAATGTCTAAAATAAATTTCTTTTAGCTTAATTAATCATAGCAGCCCTCAGACAAGTGCACTCCACTGCAATGCACATGGAATAAAATGCTACATCTTTTCAGATGCAGCTCTCTGAGGACCACTCCATAGTGCTGCCAGAAGGAAAGGATCACACCATGCGCTGGATAAAGCATACAGCTGGTGTAAGAGAAATGAAGGTCTAGATTGTTTTCTTTCTTGTCACCCCTGGAAATTTCAGAAAAGTTCTCAACGAGTCCCTCCAGTAGTTTATGCTGACTTTGTTTCTATCCCAAAGCCTGATTTCAACGTGTTTTAGGAGCCATCTGGAAAAATCCTACAACTTTCCATTTGATGAATGGTTGGTAGAAAATATATCAAACCAGTTATTTATGTAATTCCAACGACCTTGGATGACACAGACAATACTAGAAATGACAAATTTGCATGTGAACTCTACAGACAAGCAGAGAAACAAAGCCATCTGCTGCTCTAAAAATTTTCAGAGTAGTGTACACATGATAAGGATTATGTAGATGGTGATTACTACCGCTGTGTAAGTCTTGCAAAATTCATAAATGCTAGTCAGAGGGGAGGAAGAAGGGAAAAAATTAATCATCCTGCTTGACCTCTGGTATAACATTACCTGCAGAATCTCACCCACTCTTCTGTGCATTGCTTCTGGCTGAAGCTTTCCTTCCAGAAAGGCATCCAGAGTAAAGAAATACGCTACTGTTCTTAGTTGTTAACTGTCCTGAAGTTAAACATGTATTTTATTTCCTAGATGCATTTTTTCCATCTTACATTCCAACAGATGAGCAAAACCTACACAAATTGTGCTTATATCCCAAGGAGGTTGTGTTGTTCTCTAAGGGAGATAGATGCTACTTAAAATCAGAAGGTGAGAAAAAAACCTTGTACTTAAAAGAAGAATGAGACTGTAGGTAGGTAGACATAAGAGAGAGACAGGGCATGAATTATAATAAACCTATTTTGTACTCATTTGTACCTTTGTTTTTTCATAGGTGCTTAGTTTAGCTTCCAACAGCAGAAGGTTGAGTTAAAACTGACCTATTGAACAAACTCTGCAAGTAAACTGCACTTTGCTTACTTAACCTCACAACTTCCTGATTAATGAAAAAGTCTTGTGCTTTTTTTCTGGACGCGATTTTCAGCACTCCTGACCTGTTCCTTAAAACAAATAGGTACTTTGTTGCAACCACGAATACTTCCCCTTAAGGAAAATTACAGCAATTAAACGCATTGTTCAGACATGGGCTGGCTGCCACACACATTTTGACTGAATGAGGCTAGAATTCTTTAAAAAAGGGCTTTTTTTATACTGTGGAAAGTAAAACTAAACCACTCATAAAGAATTGAAGACAAAGAATACAAGTTTTCAGATTTAGAAGTGGAAATGGTGGTATCAGTGAAAAATGAGTAATATATATAGAGATAATCTATTCCTGAAACAAATGCTATTTTACATTAGAAAGTTATTTAACAACTGGAATTGGACTAACAGGAATGGAAAAGTGGCTTTCCAGAAATGCTAGATTCTAGAGATTCTGCTCAGTTTTTTGTTAAACTTTCAAAAAACAGCATATATTCTTAATGGATTTCTTGTTGGCACTAGTGTGTAAGTCCTTGAAGATCCTTTTCAACATTTAGGAAGCAGTGGGATTTCCAAAAAGCAATCAAACTCTTTATACCAACACCTGAGATGGAAAATTTTCCTTTCTTTTTCTTTCCCTTCCCCCCTAGAATCTCATTCAAAAACAGGCAGAAGTTGCTTGAGTTCCGAAATGGAATATCAACTATTTCCACAAGAATTGGCAAAGCTGCTAGGGGCATGATAATTACAATAAACAGCACGGAAGAAATAATATTCTGTATTGACTCATATCCTGTTTCACTCGTGCAAGGCCTTGAAGTTATACAACAGATTAGTTGATGACAAATTTGATTCTCTATGGATTACAAATGAGAAAGTTACAGAAATGTCAACATACAAAAAATGTTATCATGTGTTACGATTGTTTTTCACTGCAATGCGTAGGATTTCAGTTGTTCTTGCAAATTGCATACAACTCAAACCAAACATCAAGAAAATTGGGAAATTCTGACTCCTGATGGAATAACTATTTCTACTGAGGGTATGCCTATTTGAGATATTCATAACATCACTTAGGTTGGAAAAGGCCTTTAGGATCATTGAGTCCAAGCATTAACTTGGCAATGCCAGATCCACCACCAAATCATGTCCCTGAGCACCACATGTACACAGCTTCTAAATACCTCCAGGGATGGTGACTCCACCACTGCCATGGGCAGCCTGTTCCAGGGCTTGAGAACCCTATCCATGAAGAAATGTTTTCTCATATGCAACTCAAACCTATCCTGGCACAACTTGGAGCCATGTCCTCTTGTCCTATCACTAGCTACTAGGGAGAAGAGACTGACCTCACCTTTCTACAACCTCCTTTCAGGAAGTTGTAGAGAGTGAGAATGTCTCCCCTCAGCCTCCTTTTCTTGAAGGTAAACAACCCCAGAGTTCCCTCAGCTTCTCCTCATCACTCTTGTTCTCCAGTCCCTTCACCAGCTTTGTTGCCCTTCCCTGGATATGCTCCAGCACATCAATGTCTTTCTTGTTGTAGGGGCCCAAAAATGAACACAGGCTTCCACGTGCAGCCTCAGGTCCTCCTGGCCACGCTATTCCTGATACAGACCAGGATGCCATTGGCCTTCTTGGCCACCTGGACACACTGCTGGGTCATGTCCAGTTGATTTTCGATCAACACCTCCAGTCCTTTTCCGTTGGATAGCATTCCAGCCACACTTCCCCAAGCCTGTAGTGCTTCTGGGGGTTGTTGTGACCCAAGTTCTGGACTTGGCATTTGGCCTCAATGAAGCTCATACAATTGGCCTTGGTCCATCGATCCAGCTCGTCCAGGTCCCTCCTCCAGATCATTTATAAAGATATTAAACAGAAGCAGGCCCAGATACCGAGCCCTGTGGAACAACATCCTTGACTGGCTACAAACTGAGTTTAACTCCATTCGCCACCACCCTTTGGGCACAGATATCCATCCAGTTTTTCACCCAGTAAAGGGTACACCCATTGAAGCCATGAGCACCCAGTTTCCCAAGAAGAATGCTGTGGGAAATGGTGCCAAATGCTTTACTAAAATCCAGGTAGACAAAACCCACAACTTCACCCTAAGTACTAAGTGGGTCCCCTTGCCATAGAAGAAGATCAGGTTAGTCAAGCAGGATCTGCCTCTCATAAAGCCATGCTGACTGTTATGACCCATAAGTCATGCAGAGTCCATAATGTGCTCATGAGATCTTGTCATAAAAATAGATTTATTTACCTCACGCTCTGTATATGGGAAAATATATGGTCCTAGAATATATACATGTTCTAGAGACATAAAGATTGGACTAGTTGAGATTTATTCTCCATTCTCTTATAAACTGGAGAACTGAATACGGAGTGAAATATGGGATTCAAACTCTACATTACTTGCAAGGAGAGTAACAGTTTCCATATGAGTAACCATCCTTTTTTCGTAGTCAATGAGTCACTGTGGGACATCATAGAGTCAGGACAGAAATTGTTTCACCGTTGTTAAGATTTTCAAGATACTGCATGTATTCCCAATGATTTTAAAGTTATTAGTGGCTTACAATGTCTAAACACCAGGATCTTGTTGCATTGAATTAAAAAAACAAAACAAAAAACAAAACCAAACTTCAAACAATTGTTTTCAAGCAATTTACATGACCAAACTAAACTGAGATTACAGTACTCACCCTTCTAATCTATTCTGGCTTTGTGGAGACCAATGTTTAGCAAATATTATAGTGTTAATGGAGATGGTCAGAGGACAAAAGTCAATAATTGGCTTGTTCTTGAGACAGGATGGTGGTGTTATCTGCACTTTGGTGGAGGACGGATTGCCATATAGTGAGAGTAAAAGGTAAGGACGCACTGGGAAATCAACTTTATGAAAATCTTAGAATGAAATTAAGGTTTTTCTTATGCTCACAAACATGTGGGTGGGGGGAATATAAAGAGCTCATTTGTTTCCTGGAAACAAAGTAGGGATTTAGAAACATCCATGAAAGAAAGCTTTTTCGAAATTCAGAATAAAAGCAGATAGTTTCATGAAGAATACAGAAAGGCCATCAACTAGTTTGGTAAAAACTCAGCAAGCACTTTAGAGGTGAGGCTGGGATAGAGTGGTTTGGATGTCATTGTCTTTCCTAGCTGTGATGATGAGAGCTACGAAAACACTGTTGATGATAAAAGAATCTAACTTGTCATTCTCAGAGAGGTTTGAAAGGAAATTGAGCTAAAAAAAAAGATTTTCAGTTTGGAATGAGAATCTTTTGTTCTCGTTAGAAACTTTCTCAATCAGTGTTATTCACGCAAGCACTCTCCTAGTGTGCAGATTAACTGTAGGATGTCTTGTTCAGGTTTTGGAGGATTCTGCTCAGGTAATAGGAAAACATAGGACTGATTGGTTGCACATGTATAATCTACCTGGCAGCACAAAATGTACCAAGCATAAATGATCTTGTTCTTTTGAACAAACAAGACGAACATCTTCTACTTTCATAGGTTTGTGATTCAATCCCGGCTCCTGAGAAAATTTAAATCCAAAGCAATTCTGCCATCTCCACCCCACCTGTAACTTCTTTTGGAGTTTTGGAAGAGTGAGCGTGTGTTTAAGTATAAAACTCATGCATCTGTATCTGTCTGTACACAAAGAGGTAAGTAAGCTTTGGCAAAATGGTTGTTCAGAATGTTTCAGATCAGATGTCTTCAAAAGCTCAAGGCGCTCTGGTTTTCACAATACGGACAAAACATCCCAAAGTTATTGAAAAAACACAAGGCCAAAAGTGAAGAGTTTATCACATCCCTCTTTCTGGGGTTGACTACCTTTGACTGTAGTCATATCCTAACAAAAACAGAAATTGTGTTTGTCTGCTCTGAAATAGAATTAAAAAGACTGCAATTACTCATTCTTTGGAGGTAAGAATGTCCTTGCCACATGATGCAGCGGTATAGTATCCATGAGCAATTTAGCACCAGTCAAATATTGTCCATTGGATTTTGCAGCATAACGGGAGAAAACAGCACAAAGGTTTCTCTGGAGACTCTAAACGCATGTGAGCAAGTAATGGATTTGTAGGAGAGTCTGATGCATTGTTCCTAAAGAGCTGATGTCCTGGCCTTTCAGGCTGTGAATGACACAAATCTGAATATTTGCACTGTGCAAGAAAAAGTGTTTGAATGTGTGACTTCCGGACAAGTCCTCTGATGCAATGAGCTCTTGGCTTTTCAGAATAATGTGAAAAAGGCCCTGGCAAAGCAATTACTTTATTACTCACCTTCAGCTGAAGGAGCTTCCATTGCTTGCACAGTATGAAAAAGAGAGCAAGGCTCGGATTCCTCATATTTTCACAGAATTCATGCCTGTAGGGTGCAAATTACAAGTGTGACCACTTAAAAATATCCTGAAAGTATTACTTTGATGAATATAACTACTCTCTGTGCCTTGGTAACAGTGCCATGTTTGCTGCATGCTTTAAGCTATTTATAAACTGCAGAGAGCTGTTTCCTTGGACCAGCTTGTAATAATGTTTGTAAGTTATAAAAGAATGAACATGGAAAATACAGATATTCATAGAATTTGGAGCCAGAAGGAATTTTCCTTACTCTCTTTTTCCTAATCATTTAAAATTCCTTCTGCCCAGGAACGAAGCAGGACTTATTAACATCAGACTCTATGTTGTGAAGGGCTAGCAGTGGCAGCTGAAGTCACATATCAGAGAATATAGAGAAAAACTTTCAAGATATTTTCTTGAAGGAGGCTGTAAGCATAACATTGAAAAATACATCTAGTTTTAAAATTTGGTCAAATACCCCCAGCTGGGTTTCTGAAAACTACAATCGCTTCAATGGTGAATGTGTAAAAGGAAATTGTTGGCCATGGCCCCATGTCTCAGATTTTCAGAAGATCAATGGGCATTGCTGTGATCTTCACAACATGAGGGACCCATCCAAGAGACCTTCCTGGAGAAGCAGGTGGTTGTGGTGGATACCTATAGGATCCAAACTTGGGAAAGGGAGAAGAAAGAATCAGAAAATCTTTATATTCTGAAAAACAGTAAGTTTTCTTGCTCTCGATGCTAAAAAACTTGAATTTACTGAAGTGGAAATGAAATTACTGAAATTAATATGAAATTTCCAGAGCATTGTGGGAGCCAGATCTTGACTCATGCTACAAAGAAACACTAAACTGAATCTTTTTGCCCTCCTACTCCTGCTCACAGCAACTGTAGAAAAACAGATATTCTTGGACGTTCCTAATTTATTTATTGCTGGAAAATGGCAGGATATAGCTAGAAAAAAGTTGTTTGTATTTGTCCATTTTCTTGAGCGTATTTTAAACAGTCATTAATTAACCGTCCAAAACAAAAAATTGGATTCAGCTGGATTCTTCTGCAGTATTTTATGGGCAGAAGGAAAAAGAATAAACAACCTCAATTTCCTGCAATTTTAGCAAGATGGAGAAACTCCTAGGGTCCAAAATCTCAGATTTTGACTCATATTTTTTTTCCCCAGCTCTTTGATATGCAATCAAATAATGTTGTTAATTAAAAAAGGGTCCCCAAAGGCAGGGATTGTTGTCACATTAAAAGAGAGAGCTGGGGAAAAGAGCGACCTGAATAGTTTTGCATTGTGAGGGACCAAAATAACACCCTTTTAAAATTAATTTCCACTGAGTGCTTTGAAATCTGATTCCTTCTCCCCAGAAAACACAATCACTGGGCCAAATATTCAGGTGGTGTTGATCAGTGTGACTTCCACCATGGGCGCGGTGGCTGCAGCGATTCACGCGAGCTCTCTGTGCTGCAGCAGTACCTTAGAGTGAGTGCTGTCAAAAAACATTACACCGGACCAGAGACTGACAGGCATCCCAAATGCAGTCCCAGATGCTTGTTTTTCGTTCTTGTTGGCCAAAGACATTTCTGACTGATTTAATATGTATTTTCTATTTCCGTTCCAAGGCTGCCTGAACTGTTGTTTCATAACTGCTTCATGTCACGGCACTGGTTCTTTCTCAGTCTTATCCATAGTGCTGTATCCGATGATATCAAATTCAAACATAAAATACAAATTCACGCATAAAGGAAAGGAGGAATGGCATAGACAGTGACAGGATTATTGGAGGGAGGAGAAATTGATCTGAGGTCTTTGCCAAGGAGTTGGGGTTTTGTTTAGCAAACACAGTATTACAGCAAAGTGGTGAGGCTTCATGTAAAACAACCAAGTCTTTGGATGTTGGTATGGAAAACAGCTTTTCCCCAGGGTGTTTACTGTGTGCACTGGAATTTCGTTTCCATTTATTACTGTGAAACTGTCACACACAAATGACAAAAATGTGACTTGAAGGTGAGAAGGTCAGGTCTCAGACCTGATCAAGTGGGGGATGTCCCTGCTCATTGCAAAGGGGTCGGAACAAAATGATCTTTATGGTCCCTTCCAACCCTGACAGTTCTATGATTCTATGAAGATTATTTTGCCTCAGCTGAGAAATGATATAAAGGACTAACCATAACCTTTTGTGCTGCCTCTTCAGAAGCAATTTGTAGGACTTTGCCTCCCATTATGTGTAACCCATTTTATGGGACATCTGAAGGTGGTTTTTTGAATCATAATTCTTTGGGCACCCAAATTAAATGATGTTCACCAACCACTCAGTGTAAATCAAGGTGGGAATCTCGCATTGCACATTAGTTAAGTGTCCTAAACAGAAGGGATCACTACTTTCCTCTCTGCTTTTTCCTTAAGAGTAGCAATAATCTGCTTGCCTTTCCAGGAGTTTGAGCCTGGGGACCTTTGAGCATGGGCTGAGCTGCTTCTCAAGGTCAGCTTGGTCTGCAGACTAGAAATAATCCAGGAGGTATGCTGCTGTATGTGCACCGCATGGGTCGAGAAAGTCAGGAGTTTTGATGGAACTAAAGGAGATGCATGCAGAGATGCATGCAGAGACAGGTAATGTTTTTCCTGTATTTTTGAAGAGACACTTCTTTCATTAAATAAGAGAAGAGTTTACTTACAATTCAAAATTTGCCCTGCCTTTTTATTTTTCATTTTATCCTGGGGTTACTCTCCTTATGGACAATGTGGTTTGTAATGTCTTCCAGGCCAAAATATTCAGTTTTACGAAGGAGCTCAGCCATAGTCTGTCTCATCTTGGAGCAATTGCATGAAATTAAAGGATGTGCAGTGAGGAAACCTCTCAGGAAAGCAGAAAATTGACCCCAGTTCCAGGAACTCATTTTTTCCCAGCTGTGGGATGAAATTTCACAATGCCTAAAATCTCTAACAATGAGTACAAATAAAAAAAAAACCCCCACACTATTCTAATACCTAAATAGAGCTCCCAAATATATCAATTGGTTTTAGAGAAAGAAAAGCCCTGATAATTCTTCATTTATAGCTTCAACAAGTCAAAATGCAAGGTCCTTCACCTGTGTTGGACCAATCCTAGGCACAAATACAAACTGGGCACGGAGTGGGTTGAGAGTAGCCCTGAAGAGAAGGACTTGGGGGTGTTGAGAGATGAGCTCAATATGAGCTGGCAGGGCGCTCATGCAGCCCAGAAGGCCAACTGCATCCTGGGATGGATCAAGAGAAGTGTGATCAGCAGGGTAAGAGAGGGGATTCTCCCCCCCATATTCTGCTCTTGTGAGACCCCACCTCAAATCCTGCATCCAGTTCTGGTGTCCCCACCATAAGAGGGACGTGGATCTGTTGGAGCGTGTTCAGAGGAGGCCACAAGGATCATCCAGGGGCTGGAGCAGCTCTGCTACGAGGACAGGCTGTGGGAGCTGGGGTTGTTCAGTCTGGAAGAGAGAAGACTTTGGGGGGACCTAATAGCTGCCTTCCAATACCTGAAGGGAACCTACAGGAAGGCTGGGGAGGGACTTTTTACAAGAGTGTCCAGCGATAGGACAAGGGGAAAGGGGTTTAAGTTGAAGGAGAATAGATTTAGATTGGATCTTAGGAAGAAATTCTTCAGTACGAGGGCGGCAAGACTTTGGAATAAATTGCCCAGGGATGTTGTGGCTGGCCCCCCCCCGGGGGGGGTCAAGGCCAGGTTGGACAGAGCCTTGAGTAGCCTGATCTAGTTGAGAGGCGTCCCTGCCCATGACAGGGAGGTTGGACTAGATGATCTCTAAGGTCCCTTCCAGCCTAGGCTGTTCTGTGATTCTATGATTCTATGATTCTATGATTCTATGGTACGACTGGTGTCCAATAATGATCTTTTGTGAGGAGTTTGCTAAATCAGTTTAGGTAGATATTAAGATATTAACAGAGTGAGAGTGATACAGTCAGTCCACAGGGTTGCAGAAACTGTCTTGCAAAAGTTAATGGCCACCTAATATAAGAACTAAAATTATTTTGGTCTGAGATTTCCCATCCTGACATTTTCCAGCAGCCTTGAGCTATTCCACTTAATTTGTTAAGGATAGAGAAAGGACAAAATGAGGATAGGATGGTTAGTTCTTTTTCATAATTTTCTCTAAATCACTCTGTGTGTTTCAGGAAAAAAATAAAGAGGTAATGCTCTGTTTGTCTAAACTGAAACAGTATTTAAAAAAATCAAAACTAAAACCACATCCGTTTTACTGTTACTCATCTCGTTCTTTGAAGCAAAGATTTGAAATTGAATTTGAGATTATATAGATAATTCAGTAATACCACAATATTTAAAACCTGAACTAGGATTTACACAGGATACTTAACTTAAACCATTCAGAAATTGTTTGCTTTGCAGCTGGTCATTCTTTTTTTATGTAGCATTTTATCTAGTCAATGATATTTGTTTCTTATTTATCTTGCAGGAAGAGAGCCAAGATTGGAGGCTGAAAGGTGTTGCATAGTGGAATAGAAGAAAAAAGAATAAATACATACTCAAGAAATCAGGTGTTCCACCTTGCCTCTTCTGCTCTTTAGGAACAATTACTTACAGGATAACAACTTGTAAATTTTTTAGCTTAATTTTTTGTGCTCTTTTCCGCTGCACGGCATTTGCAGAGACTGATGCTTTTAGAAGTACTTTGCGAAGATGTGTATCAATCAACTCTTTTTGCCAATCAGCCCTTCCTAAACCATAAAATAATACCCCTTACCAGCAAATTTCCTCTCTACTTTTTAGAGGAGAACAAACTATGATTGCATTTTCTTCCCTATTCAAAACCTTTTTTCAGATTAAAACTTTAAGTTTTATAGGAATGCCCTCTTTAATTGGAATTCTGGTTTAATGCTGTGATATTCCACAGCAGATATCATGGTAAGATTCAACTCACTGACCTTTAGCAGCAACAGCATCAGTTTGTTTTTGTCCAGATGATTTTGAGGTGGTAATAACTAATTTTTCCTATTGCTTTCTATGGAATACTCTTTTCTTTAATGAGAGAAAACTGCCACAAAATGGAAAAGTTTTCCTCTTTGCCATTGCCAGTGCTACACAACTTCTGATGCCTGTGAATAGTAACTGAGGGTGAACATTTCAAAAGACAAAATGTTATGAGTATTTCACTCCAGGCCCTAAAATATAAGGTAATTCTTATTTCTGAGGGAATTATCCTACTTCTGGGGAAAAAAAAATAGACCTATTTATCTGGTAAATTAATTTCATTGCTGTTTTTCTTTTTTACACTTTTTTTTGTTTTATTATACTGGCATCCAAGAAAAATTAGTGTTTTAACTATAATATTAACATATTTTCTGATAAGCTAATACAGTTGAATCACAGAATCATAGAATCATAGAATGGCATAGGCTGGAAGGGACCTTAGAGATCATCTAGTCCAACCTCCCTGTTATGGCAAGGGATGCCACATCTCGACTAGACCTTGCAACACATGGGGACCGAGTGGGAATCAAAGTAATACGCCTGGCACTAATACTTTCTGGCTTTTTCTAAAACAAACAATCAAATCCTGAATAATAATGTTGGATTTTCCAGCTTGGCTGCAAACAATTTCTCACCATCCTTTTCTGTTAAAAAAAAAAGAACAGAATTTCCATCTGAGATGCCAGGAGTGCTGTCTTGATTTTATTCTTATATCACAGAATCAGAGAATGTCAGGGGTTGGAAGGGACCTCATCATCTAGTCCAGCCGCCTGCTAGAGCAGGATCACCTACAGCAGATCACACAAGTACTCATCTAGGTTGGTTTTGAATGTCTTCAGAGAAGGAGACTCCACAACCTCCCTGCACAGCCTGTTATATATAATTAGAGTATCATATATAATTAGAATATCAGGAGGAATAAATGCTTGCAACTGGTTTAGTGTTGAGGTATGGTCTTTCTCTTCTGGAGGGGCTGAATATAATATTTTCATTAGGATTATTATTAGTAGTATATAAATACTCACTTGAAAATCCTTAATGTCAAGTGTTCTTAATTCTACAGAACTATTTCCCTAAGCAGAGCACTTTTAAGTCCAAGGGTTTAATTACAGATATAGCCAGTAGATATGGAAAAATTACCCCACACATTAAACTGTGCTAAAAGAATTTTATCGATCAGGCAAATATAATTAATGAGACCTAACCTTGGCCCCATTGGTTCAAAGGAGTGAATGTATTAAATAATATTTGTAATTTAAAGGTATGTTTGTGAGGGAGATAAAAGCCAAGAAGCATCTGGCTGGGGCACACCGAGTTTTATTGAACTGTTGGACTTGATGCGTCAAACCTCAACTCTTACCCTTCTTTTTGGTCCCCCTTTGTCCTTGTTTTTCCTTTACCATGACCTTGGCAACTACAACTGCTCTGTAAACCACCTTTTTAACCAATAAGACCACTTTTATACTTCTTCTTTACAAGGTCTTGTCAATACATCATGTTTTGCAATGCTTTGGTGGAAGCCAGCAAAACACAGCTGAAACACTGAACACTGAAAAAACACTGAAAGCCCTTAATCAAATGAGAAAGGTCTTTGATTGACCCACATTTCCTGGCAAAATTTTGGAGTGATTGTGCTCCAGTGATGTACCTGCTCCTCTAAATGCTGGGATCCTTGCATGGGATGCTACCTCATCTGCTGACACAGCCCCTTGCAGTGAGGACATCTTGTACTCCCAGTAACAGCAATAGCTGTTATGCTGGCTCAGAAATAAGCAGTTGTAAAATTTTCCAATAAATGCATGGCCTGTTGAGACAAATACTATTTCTATTGTTAGAGCTGGAGTCATGCAACTCCTGTATGTCAAAAAGCCTTAAAAGGCTGACTTATATCCTCTGATTTGGAGAATTTAATATGTAACATACACAACATGTTATTTCTGAAAATCTACAGCCCTCATAGTATTTTTTTCACAGGTCTTTTATTTGTATTTGCCTTTTCTAGCATCGAGATCATTTGAATGAGAGGAAGATGTATTACTTTTGAGTCTTTCAATTCACAATCACTTTCATAATTCCCCCTAAACCTCCAACTATCAAAGCTCATCAAATGTCATTTAATATTCTAATTTGAAATTTTCCAGAGATTTACCAAATATATTCAAAAGCGCTTGTTGGGTGTTACAGCTGGGCTGGCCACTAAACACTTACTGTTTCACAAAATTCTCTCCCTGGATAAAAAAAAAAGGAAAAGAAAGGAAAAAAAATACAGTAAAACTCCAAAGACTTCCCAAATACATAAACTCTTGCCAATACATAGATGTACATGTAAAGCCTTCCTCTGATCCAGGAGAGCCCTCTATGGTTAGTTTGTGCACTCAGGGTTGCTCAAATCAGACCTCAGAGAATCACAAGAAACAGCACACAAACTGTGCCACATCACAGCTGGCTCGAGGACAACAATTTTTGCCTACACAGCTACTCAGAAAACTGCTTCTGTAAAGGTCACAATTTACCTTGTCGTGCTCCTACATCCCCGACTTAAGAGATTTTGTCTTAAAGCCAGCTTTCCCCTTCCCTAACAAAGTGGGATCCATTTCTAATCTTCCTACTGCAATTTTTTTTCCTAATTTTCTGATTTCTTATCTTGCTACCAACTTTTATCTCTGCTGTAGCAAAGAGGAATCTCTTTACCTTGATGAGAGGAGGAGAGATTTGAGCAAATGCAGCTGCATGTAGGAAGGGCTGGCTTGTGCCTTGTCAAGTTTTAGCTGAGAATAGTCTTGCTTTATCTATCTTGACTTTTATTTCATATACATATTCTAAAAACCCAATCAATCATGGCATAAAAGAGTTAACGAGTTCATCAAATATTGGGTTCAAATACAGGTTCTCTCAGGACTTTTCCATGTGTGTCACACGTCACCCCAAAGCCCAGCCTAGTACAAAGACAGAAAACTTGGTAGGCAATTCAAACCACAACATACTCAAAGTAGACTCTTTTCCAAACTTCAGAAGTCTTGTTTTAATATCATGCATAATTTGTCAATGAGGACACACACAATAAAGAAATATCAAAAGCAACATTAGG
Organism: Apaloderma vittatum; assembly: GCF_000703405.1. Taxonomy (NCBI): domain Eukaryota; kingdom Metazoa; phylum Chordata; class Aves; order Trogoniformes; family Trogonidae; genus Apaloderma; species Apaloderma vittatum. The sequence continues at coordinate 51,066 of NW_009733442.1, forward strand.
CAACACAGCAAAACCAAGTTCACCTCTTCTGATATTGCTACTACTTATATAGACAGATATTTTTCGTTAAAATTTCAAGTAAAAATCCCCAAGATATCTTTTTTTTTTACAAGAAAAAAGGACTGTTCTACCAGCTCCAGCCAAACAAGTGGTTGTAAGTTCCTTTTTCAAAGGCAACAATCTCAAAAAATAGACAAAACATTTTCCTGGTGGTCTATCAGTCTGTGTCTCAGAGCTTACATTCCATACTAACATCTATTTTAGGGGGTCTATTGCCAAATTCTCTTCTAAATATTACATATTTATAAGCCAGTGGTTGGGAAAAAGAAGGCAATTCAAATCGGTCATGCTGTTTCTCACAGTTTCAAGCCTAACTTCAAAATACACAAAAACCTTGGATCTGTGAGGCACCGAAGTTTAATGCTATATTTTTTAAAGCCAGGTGTAAAAGCTCTAGCTCTCACGTTTTCTTTAGCTGATGATAAATTTAGTCCTCTATGGATTACAAATGAGAAAGAGAAATGTCAACATACAATGTTATCATGTACTACAATTGTTTTTCACTGCAGTGTGTAGGATTTCAGTTACTCTTGCAAATTGCATACAGCTCCAACCAAATGTTAAGGAAAATGAGAAATTCTGACTTCTGATGGGGAAAGAACAGAATAACTATTAGTACTGAAGATATATTTGTGTGAGATATAGAACTGTTTAGATTGGAAAAGGTCTTTAGAATCACTGAGTCCAAGCGTTAACTGGCAATGTCAGGTCCACCACCAAATCATGTCCCTGAGCACCACATCTACACGGCTTCTAAATATCTCCAGGGATGGGGCCTCCACCACTGCCCTGGGCAGCCCGTTCCAGGGCTTGAGAACCCTATCCATGAAGAAATTTTTTCTCATATGCAACTCAAACCTGCCCTGGTGCAAGGTGAGGCCATTTCCTCTCCTCCTATCGCTTGCTACCTGGGAGAAGAGACAGATCCCACCTCTTTACAACTTCCCTTCAGGGAGTTGTAAAGAGTGAGGTCTCCCCTCAGCCTCCCTTTCTCTAGGCTAAGCAAACCCAGTTCCCTCAGCTTCTCCTCATCACTCTTGTTCTCCAGCCCCTTCACCAGCTTTGTTGCCCTTCTCTGGATATGCTCCAGCATGTCAATGTCTTTCTTGTTGGAGGGACCCAAAAGTGAACACAGGATTCCACATGCAGCCTCACCAGGGCTGAGTAGAGGGGTAAAATTCCTAATCCTGCTGTGGTCCTCCTGGCCATGCTATTTCTGATATAAAACTTGTAAATGTATAAAAGCGTGCAGAAAACCTTTGTGCATTTTTTAATGATTGGTAACTTAGGAACTGAGTTTTAGAGTTTCTAAGCGCTCAGTGCTGGCAAGCGTGTAAAACCTGCAAGTTAGCCAAAGCTGCTACATCAGAACATCTAGAGTCACAACGTGTATATATCTACCCACTCATATTCCTAAATCTCCTTCATCCCTTGCTTTACCCACCCCCCGTATATATTAAAAAGATATCAGGTTATTTTCTCAAAGTTTCCAGTCTCTGCACAGAATATAGGAGGAGGGAGGGAGAGCTAAACTGAAAATGCCCTCTGCTCTGTGCTCCTTGCTGGTATTTGCAGCCCTGTGCTGGAAAACAGATTCCTGACACATCCTTTTCACTAATGTCCCCTTCACTGCCTGGCAGCAGCAGTGATGCTGAGCTGCAGGACACTGAGGATGGAGCGTGCTCCTTCAAGCTGAGCCAGAAGAGGGAGATCAAGGATGCATTAAGCTAGATGCCAGCTCCTTTCACTGCTGGCGATGCTCTTGCTCACTTTCACTTTCAAGAAAGTCTCGCTGTAATTTCTATACCCGTATGAACTCGAATTTATGGAACTGAATAGGTCTACAAAGCACAGAGCTGGAGCCGTGCAGCCTCATTGACTTTCAAAGAACCTGACGAGGTCTAACACTGCGCTTCCAAATGCTTGAGATTATCAGGGTACACAAAATTCGCACACCATGTGCTAGAAATGTGGCAAAATGACTTTAATATTTAGCTTTCTTAAATAGAGGGAATTTAAATGTTCATACAAGAAGCCGCTTTGATCTTAAGAGACAATGTGATGTGGTTTTGAACAAGACTACATTGCACAACTGCCTGCATTGCTAGAAACTAGACCAGAGCAAGCCAGGATAGTCCTGTCATTTATATATTCTTAATATTTGGGCTTCTCTAGGTCTGCTTTACCAGCTTTCTCTTGATTTGAACAGGCTTCTCATTCTTTTGCTCATTATATTGTTATCCTTTTATATTTGCAATGGTTTTAGTTCAATGAAGGCTAGAAGGCACAGAACCAGATCAAAGCCCGTCTGTAGTGGATGGTGTAGAAACACATAACAAAAATAAAGCCCCTGCCACTTCAGTCCTCCAGTCTGTGCAGATTTGTGACAAGAATGGACAGAAAGGTGGATGCTTGGATGGGCTAGAGATGCCAGTGAATATTCAGTGACTTCTGTACTAAGGTAATACATTAAGATATTGCCCTAACACATATGCTGCTCTGGGCACATTTAGGATTAAATGGGAGTGTCTGAAGGTATGTTATTGGAAGCAGCATGCATGATTTTCTAGCCTACTACACAGTATATTGTAGCAGCATAGTGCAGAAATAGAGCTCAGTTATTGCTTTCACTATGGCCACTATGCCTGGAAGAGATAATAATATTAAAAAAAAACACAAAAAGAACCCCAAAGAAGATGTAATGTTATATTCCCTCACCATCAGGAAAAAAAAAAAGAGAGAACAAAATGCAGTGTTCTCAGAAGAAGGAAAAGAAAAAATAAAATTCCGGTTCTTTATAACGCTGCTCCAGATTTCTGCCAAGATTTACCAGAACATTTCTGAGCATAAGAAACGGCTTCACAACTTGAGGCAACACTGACTAATATAGGTTTGCAAGAAAAGAAATTGTTTCTAAGTGTCAAAATAAGTACTTTACAACAGTTCCAGCTGTGACACTCATGGTGGAATTTGCTTCACCTTGTTCAATTACATTCATTGCAGGTATTTGGATTTTCTACTTGCATCCTCGAATTCTTACCCAGCGTTCACTGACTTCTATAAAAATGTCCTCTGTGGCTTAGTGGCTTTTGGATCTGGTCAATTCCAGACTGTATTTCCAGCTGATCAAAAAGGCAATTTAGTGTGTTCATATCGCCATGAGTATACCTAAGAGGATGGTTCTAGCTCTTTCCTGCTAAAACTTTGAAAATGTTTCAAATAGATTCAGTTCTTTCATTTCTTTCTCTCTTTCCAGCCTGTCCCACCGAAGTTAGATGTCTTGCATGATGCCTGAAAGCAGCATTGAAAGACAAAGGTGCAACTTGATTTGGTTTGGTTTTATTACGGTGTCATTTCTATTTGTTTTATTTAAGTTTTATTTTATTCAAGTACTGTTGTGCTGTGGGTTGGGTAGCAGTAAGCTAAAGCTAATGGCCATGTCTATCCTTCCTTTAGCAGACATACAAACCACTAAACTTCTCCCAAAGTTGAGACTCTTGAGCAACATGAACCAGCAGCCAAAATCACAGGTGAATATTGCTGAACACACCTGTGCAATTGTAGAGGTTCAGGGCTGCTGCCACGCGAGTCGACATTGTTAGAAACAACTAATGAGCAAATACAGAACACAGCAGAAAGTAGAGGATTAGCAGAACATACTTCCAGAAGGAACAGTGAGACAATTTGGAGAACGCTTATGGGAAAAGTACTGGCTTGTGGTCTTCGTGAACTGAAAAAAGAAGAGGAAATTTCTCCTTAGCAGAGAGAAACGGGAGTCTTTGCTCACTTTCTACAAATAAGCAGCCTTGCAACAACAACAAAAAAAAAAAAAGCCTGAGGCCACGTCAAATCGTCCTTATAAATGGGAACAGCAAGGCTGGCTGCTAGCAAACAAACCATTCAGATAAAACACAGAAAACTACAATCTGAGTCACCAGTTCCAGTCACAAACATTCTGGCGTCAGGTCAGTCTAAGACATAAAATGTGTTGACACAAGCACAACAAAAAGCAGCACCTGATCTGAATGGGTATAGCAACGGCAGAAAGATATCAGAAAGCTCTTTTAGATGCTGAAGCCTGATGCAGCCAAGATTTCCAAATCCCTCTTTTTCTCCCACATGATCTCATTTGTGACTTATAATCCTGTAGTACCTAATTTCCTATCAGTAGTGTTTTCCAAGTTGTGCACACAATAATCCAACTTCAACAGCATCCCAGCAGCCCTGCAAAGATCTTATCCTCTAGGGGTTCCCAAAAGTATTGCGGTGACATTGCTGTACATGAAGAGAAAGTCCACATCAGCAGTGACTGTATTTGATTTTGCCTCATTGTTCAGTAGTTGGGGGACTCATTCGAGAGTTGGAAAATACGTTTTTCCTACCAGCTGTAGGTTTTCTGCGGTTGAAGAAGTTGCTCTAATCATGAGGCTGATGGGTCGGTTTGGATACATCTTACTGAAGTTGCTCTGTTTTGTATAAATAATTCTATATCCAGTGCATCTAGCAGCAAATAAGACAAAAAAAAATGAGTTACTGTCTGGCCATTGGAGTATTTTCCTAGTATCTTGGCAGGGAGATAAGGTCAGGCACTTGTTCCAATGAATATTTATTTACACAAAATGAAACAGCTTCAGGCAGAGATTTTAAGAGCTGTCTTTACAGAAAAGTCTGAGACTCATAGTTCTTTTCTGGGATTTAAAAATACATCTACCATGTTGAGCAGAGCAGAGATTTGAGAGCCTTCAGAGTGGTTCCAAAAAATATTTGTCAATATGGTGATAGGTGCTTTATATATATAAATATTTTTTATATATATATATACAAATATAAATATATATGCCTTCCAAGAGGTTTCTTTTCCTTTCCTTCTCCCCCTGAGACGTTGCAGATGAAAATCTGAATGAAAGATAAGTATCAGATAAACATTGTTCTGATTTTACTGGAGATCAGTTGCCTAAATGACTTTAAATCTACTCCTAAACATATAAGGACTAGAACATCAATAGCTAAAATGTCATTTAAGAGATGAATGATGTTTCTACATGTTTTCGAGACATTTGTCTCCCTGGTGCAGTATTAATTTCTTTTCAGACTGGGTTCTTACTACAACATTAATTTTTTTTTTTCTGAGAAAATGACAGAAAAAGTGATGAAGTGGCTGCACAGCCTAATAAGGCAAGGAACCATTTCAGCAAACAGAAAAAGGCAACCGAGCCCTAATGAAAGAAGTTATAGCAAAAAGGGGCAGTTAGAGACTGCATTAAACACACATCAGGAAGCAGTTTAACAACTGAGTAACCAAAGCCATATTATTCAGACCTGATCCCCACAGAAATGAAATATTGTGCTGTGCTGACACCTGGTGCACAAATAGATTTGCTCAGGAAGCCATAGACCTCCCCCCGCCGCTCCATGCATTCTTGGAGCAGCTTTCCAGCCCAGAGAGGCTCATCTTAAGCCTTTCTAATCATCTGATGTTTGCAAAGCACTTAAGAGACAAGCAGAGTTGTCTGAGAGTGATGTCTTCCTCGAACAATTCAGCTCAATTAATATTCATCCGTTTACAAGACACTTCCTGCTGTGTTAAAGATGTGGTTAGAGGCCCGGGTGGAGTTTTAAAAGGGCAAAAAAGGCAATGGGAGTGCTTGACTCCAGAATACACCTTCAAACTAATTCCCTTTCTTACCTTTTGTTTAATGTGGAGGCAGATCCTAAAGTCTTGTTTAGCCCAGGTCACTCCCTAGTGTTAAAACCAGAAATGTTTCCTGTTCATAACCTATTGTACTCCATCAAGGACCCAGAATGAGTTTTCAGTAAATTAGGAAGCGGCCTTCTCCGTAAATCCAGCACAGATAACTTTCTGAATAACCCGACGTTTTTTGTCTCTATTGGTTGTTTCCACAGGCTGCATGGCAAAGTGACGCCTCATATACGCATCTTAGGTAGAATTACAGAATCATAGAACAATTCAGGTTGGGAAAGACCCTTGGGATCATCGAGTCCAACCATTAACCCTACACTACAAGTTCACCCCTAAACCATATCACCCAACACCACATCTAAACGACACTTGAACACATCCAGGGATGGCGACTCAACCACCTCCCTAGGCAGTCTGTTCCAGGGTCTGACCTAGGCAGTCTATTCCAGTGTCTGACTGCTCTTTCCATGAAGAATTTCTTCCTAATATCCAGCCTAAACTTGCCCTGTTGCAACTTGCAACCATTCCCCCTGGTTCTGTCCCTAATTACCTGTGAGAAGAGACCAGCACCAACCTCTCTACAATGTCCTTTCAAGTAATTGTAGAGTATGGTACTGCTGTGGCAACACATCTCAGCAAACAGAACTTCCTAATGAGAAGTTCTTAACCTTTATGATGTTCCTACAGTCTCACTGTCACTATTGCTGGAGAGCCATATGCAGTTTTCTCTGCTGACACTGCCTTGATCCTTTCATACTAATGCTATCTTTTACTAAAATCAAACCCTGTTGCATTTCCACAATTGTACTTCAGAGAATTTTGTATTCAGGGACCATAAAGTTTTGCGTAGGTGAAAGGGTGACCCACCAAAAAGCCCACAATTTGAAAAGGACATTTCCCAAGAAAAGAGTGCATCTCTGTGTTCTGCTGCAAAGTGCCAAGATAATTAAAATAATAAATTATAATTGTTGCATTTTCCAGGCTTCCTTTAGATCCCTTTTTTTAGCTCAGCTGTAAAATACACCCTTGATCACTTGGCCTGGGAAGGACAGATTCACCAAGATATGATGCTTTCCTGCGCCATGGGAAGAAGACATGCTGTAGCATGATTAGCCACAGGTCCTTGGTTCTTTCTTACGGATATCCTTATTCTACATTCCTCTCTTTAAAAACCCCCACACTCCACCAGATTTTTGCTGTGTAAAATTTGGTGAAGGAGGGGTGACAATCTACAGCAGTGTGTATCAGATGTATCCCACTAACAAGAGCAGTTCGTTGTAATTACCTATGCAGGCACAGTGACTTAAAAGACACATTACATGAAGCAAACAATTTTGGACAGCAAACAGTGGGCTTGTTTACTTCACTTGAAGCTTGTTAGGCTTAAGTTTGTTTTTGTTTTGTTTTGTTTTTTTAGCAAATGCATTTATAGCATCAGTTTCAAAACTGAAGCTCCTTGGTTATTTTTTTTTTTAATACACCACACCACAAGGTACTCTTCACTCAGTATTTAGTATCAGGTCCAGTTAGCATATTTGGAAGAAAAATAGCTCCCTGTTAAGAGTATAATGCACCTCATTTGATGTGGAATTAAGAAGCAGCCAATATACTGCAAGAATCTCATTTAATTACCTACCTGTGGCTTTTTTTTGCTTATGTCTAGCCATTAGTTGAGGCTAAACATATTTAACACACAGTGACTAATCTTCCCCTTGGAAGCCTTCAGTCAGTTTTTTCCTTAATCCCTTGGAATCTTCCACTTGTTCCCTGGGGATCTCTGCTCAGCACTCACTGGCTGCAGCACAGAGAGGAGCTGACACCAGGTAGAGGTTTTAGACATAGAAAAACCACCTTTAAATGTGATGGCTCAGGTGTCTGAAGAAGTCAAACTGGATAAAGGAAGGCAAAACCACCTGAGGGTTAGTCTGTGGTGAGACTTGTGCTGCATTAACTCTTTTACATCTGTTTCTCACTGCACAGGAACACTGGAAATGGAGAAAGAGATGGCAAAACACGTGGGCTTTTATCTGGACCTCAGTGTCAACTCAGGTCGTATCTGAAACTTGCCAATGCTTTTGGTATGCTATCTCCAAATCGCTTTGTCATCACTGCAAGAGAGCTGAAGCTGTCATGATTTCATGCCTTCACTATTACAAAGTGAGAGGGTTGCAGGTTGTCACATCTGCACAATTTTCCCCTCCCACACTTTGCTAGACTTGGGAGAAGACCATCTGAGCATGTCACTTTGTATTTCTCTTTGCTGTAATATGAAATAAGCTATTTGTCTTCCCTTACATGCTGAACAATACCCTCATAGTATTTTCTCCTTCTTAATCTGCCTATTGTTTATTACTATTTACTTAGACTGCAAAAAAAAATAAATCTTTTTATTCTCTATTTGTATAGTTCAGCGCAGTGGGACCATGCTCCGAGCCAGAAGCTCCAGAGCTGTAAAATAATCCAAGTCAGAAGCAAGGATGTGTAAGCGTGTGGTGGCAATATTTCACTTCTCTTATCATGCAAACTGTGGATATTTGGTTCTGGGTACTAAATCAGGCATGAAAACTGCTGCCGAATTAGAGACTGAGTAGGGGTCAGTGTGTGCATTTACATGCACCCCACTCTCTCCACTAAAGTCTAAGTCTGGTCTCAGTCCAGCAGCGTGGTTGTGCACTCTGGTCCAAGCTCAAACGTGTGTCAGGTAGAGCTCTGCATGGCCCCTGCCCACTTCAGAAGTCTTGGAAAAGAACCAGGGCAGAAAAGTGGAAAAGACTTGCAAGGTATTATCTCTTCTGGATGATGGTTTGACATGAGGCACACACGGTACAGGACAGAGTTTTAGTGTCCATCAGTCTCTAAGTTTTGAATGTATCATTAAGGCGTCCCTGCCCATGGCAGGGAGGTTGGATTAAATGATCTCTAAGGTCCCTTCCGGCTTAAGCCATTCTATGATTCTATGATTGATTCTATGATTCTATGATTCTATGATTTGAGACTTGTGGGTTCAAGGGTCAGAGGAAATGGACTTTCCTTCTCCATCCCAGCATGGAAAATGCTCACTCTTGCAACACACAGTGCCCCGTTGTTTGCCTGGTGCAGCCCTTAATTCATTCTCAGCTGCTTTTCTCCCAGCTGAGCAGCACAAGCCATTTGTACAACAAGGTCCTTATTAAGTGCTGCTTCCCAAGTGTCCTAGATATTTAAAGGAAATGCTCAGGGCAACAGCTTTTAAACTGCATATGGTACTGACTCTACTTTTGTGGCATTGATTAAAGTTTAACGGAAAGAATGGTAGCTACACCTCATTTTTAAATGGATAGATGTAGAAGAAGGCAAGTGTCTGCTTATTAATCCATTGATCAGACAAAACTTGCCTCAGAAACAAGAGCTATTTCACTAAAAGAAGAGATGGTCCCCATCCCCTGTGCACAGGTATGCACAGAGATATTTCTTGTACCGGTTTAGCACACTGCTCAGCAGTTAATATCAGAGGTAGAGCCTCATGTTACTGCATAGCCTGGTTGGCATTTTGGGAAAAAGACTGCAAGAGTAAGTCATGTGTGAAATAAATTAAACACACAAACTCACTTTGGATAGCAGATGGGGTCAAGCAGGCACATGCCACAGCAACCTTGTTCCTGCCTGGATCTGCCCTCTCCAGTGTTACTGAAAACACATTTCTGAGATTTGATCTTAGAGTTTAGTAGTTTTCTTTGCAATGCAAGGAAAGAAAAGCAACAGATGTTTAAGATGAGAAAATGGAGGTCAGGCTGTTTACTTTTTCTTCCCTGAGCTTCCAGTAACATAAGTAGTTCTTGTAGGAAGTTGAATCCTTGTGGACATTTTAACATTTAAGGACCCTCAGAGAAGTGAGTGGTTACCCAGCGAGCAGCTCACATCCATCTCTGCATCCAGGGGTAAAGGACGTCCATTTATTGCAGCTGCCGCTCATGAGATTCTGTCCACGCAAGAATGCTCTGAGCTCACTGACAATCACAGCTAAAGCTGTTGCATAAACACAGGTCAAGAGATTTTCCATATAATATTTGTAGAAGATTTGACTGATCTCTCTCCCCTGGTACTCATAGTTGTAGTCTTTGCTAGGTCAACAGTTCTTCCCCACCCCAGCACAGCTCGTAAATATCCGTAATGGGAAGAGCCAAGTCAGAATTCTTGAACAGGATTTATTTTTCTGCAATTCATAAATCTTCAGTAAGAGATGTGATAAGCTCTCTGGATCTTTCTTTTTAGATGTCTCAAGATCCGAGCTCAGCAGGGAAATTGGTGACTTCTGCCCTTTGTCCCTTTTAGGATCACTGGGGAATGGATTCAGCACCCCATTAAAAAAAAAAAACAAAACAAAAAACAACACCCAGATAGTGAGAACTTGCAGTGCTCTCCTCATTGCCAGGAGATTTGGAATAGGCCTCTGGGAGAAAATACAGTTAATCAGGTCACAAGAGTGTGTGTCACCACACTTCAGTACATGGTGAGTGTCTGAGAATGCTGTGGAAAGAGCTGCAGTGGTGTGTCTTCAGACAGGGAGAATAACAAGCTGCGACACTTTAGGCACTGCCCTTGAATAGCAACCAAGCTAGATCATCACCTCCTTCTAGTTGCTGGCTGTGGTGATATAATTTAAAAACATGCCAAAATGCAAAGTATGGACTTTATCCTATGTTCAGTGGGGTTAATCCTTGTATAACCTTCAGGAGGATTTGACACAGCTCTGTCCACAATAAGCTGTGGACTATTTATGTTTTATTTCTGTTTATGAGACGTGTTTTGGGCTATTTCACTCCAAGCTGGGTATTCAAGGCCAAAGATGTATCTGCTGCCTAGGAAGCTGCCCAAGATGGTCTCTTTAAGAGACTTGGTGTATGGATGAGGGGATTGAATGCACCCTCAGCA
>NW_009733443.1:0-803 GCF_000703405.1 Apaloderma vittatum
CTTCCAACCCCTGACATTCTGTGATTCAGTGTGATTCTGTGATCGAGGGCACCCTCAGCAAGTTTGCTGACGACATTGACCTGTGTGGTGCCGTGGACTCATTTGAGGGCAGGGATGCCATCCAGAGGGACCTGGACAGGCTTGAGAAATGGGCCAGTGTAAACTGCATGAGCTTCAACAAGTCACAGTGCAAGGTCCTGCACCTGGGCCGGGCTAATCCCAGTTACAAATACAAACTGGGCACAGAGTGGGTTGAGAGTAGCCCTGAAGAGAAGGATTTGGGGGTGTTGACAGATGAGAACGTGAGCCAGCAGGACGCTCATGCAGCCTGAAAGGCCAAGCCTGTGCTGGGCTGGATCCAGAGGAGTGTGGCCAGCAGATCGAGAGAGGGAATTCTCCACCTTTACTCTCCCCCTTTCCTCACCTCGAATACTGTGTCCAGTTCTGGTGTCCTCACTGTAAGAGGGACATAGATCTGTTGGAAGGAGTTCAGAAGAGGCCACAAGGATGATCCAGGGGCTGGAGCACCTCTGCTATGAGGACAGGCTGCGGGAGCTGGGATTGTTCAGTCTTGAACAGAGAACCATGGGGACCTTATCACTGCCTTCCAGTGCCGGAAGTGAACAGGAAGGCTGAGGAGGGACTTTTTACAAGAGTGTCCAGAAATAGAACAGGGGAAAATGGATTTAAATTGAAGGAGAATAGGTTTAGACTGGATCTTAGGAAGAAATTCTTCAGTACGAGGGTGGCCAGACTCTGGAACAGATTGCCCAGAGAGGCTGTGGATGGCTCCTCCCCGGGGC
>NW_009733443.1:834-3733 GCF_000703405.1 Apaloderma vittatum
AGGCCAGGTTGGATGAGGCCTTGAGCAACCTGGTCTAGTTAAGGGCATCCCTGCACATGGCAGGGGGGTGGATTAGATGATCTCTCAGGTCTCTTCCAACATAAGACATTCTATGATTCTATGATTCATACCTTCTAATTCTATCAAGGTTTCTTCAGTCACCCTGGGTCCTTGTGCACGGCACAAGCATACATCAAAGAACTGCTTGTGCCTTACTGACTTTATTTTCTAAATATAACACTGATTCTGGGTTGCAGGAGTTTTTCCTGCAATTTACAGCTCCTATACTTGCATAGGTAATGGGAATGGACAATTCTAGCACCAAACAGACCAAAGGGAATTTCTTGCAGTTATAGTAGGTAAGAGGTTTTCAGGTCCTCTTGTTCCAAACACTAACAAACTGCAGAACTGTAGGACAGCAGCTCCCGTAAATATTCCAGGCAAAGCACTTGGCAGTAGATTTGTTGAGACCACTATCCCTCATACTGATCTGCATTTCCTCAGTAAGTTCTTCTATCCATCCATTTGGTGGCTCTAAACTTCTACTTGGGTTGAAAATTTGCTGAGGATGAAAAAAATCTTGTATTTTTTCCTCCCTTTAAAAAGCACAAGAATGCACAAACAGGCTGTAGTAATTCTGAGATATTTCTACTACTGTTGCTACAACTACTATAGTAATTGGATTTGACCCTTTCTTGATATCTTGATTAAGAATTAATTTCAAAAAGTATCCTCAGAAACAGAGAGTTTTTGCAGATTTGGGCCTCAGATAACAAACATGGTTATTTGACAGCACTAACATTAAAAGTTCATTTATGTACCAAAGCAGGAAAACTAAATAGACTTTCTTGGATTTTGATGTCTGGTTGTTAAAAAAAAACAAAAAAAAATTAGACAAATCATAGAAAATACCTAAGTTATTATTCTAAATTTTATTGGAAATTTCGGATTAAACATATGTGTAAACATTGTCTGTCTGGTTTTAATAAGCTTGAAAACATCATCAGCAATTAACTGCCAAACAGAATAACGTTGCATAGTCAAGAAAGGGTAATTTGTGCTCATTATATTGCCAGAGATGCGGCTGATCAAAAAGAAAAACACCGTTTTCCCTGTAGTTCATTTACAGTATTTAGGTGGAAGAGGCACTGAGTTCAGAGGCGTTAATGAGCCAGACTGCTCCACACCAACCTGCGAGTGCCTCACACAGTGTCGATACCCACGACAGGTCTCCCACTGGACCTGTGCATCTCTTTTTCCAAGGCTGTCAGTGCTATTTTTTCATTTCACCTGAAATATCCGTATTTATCCCTTAAGAAGCAATACCAGCCTCTTACTCTGAGTTGTGGAAAGAAAGTGTTGAGGGACAGCAGGGTGCTTGGAAACCTCTAAAAACTGATCTTCGGAGGCAAACTTATGTCAGTGAATTTACACAGAAAGAAGAATATGATGGAACCTTGTTACTACAAAAAGTGAAAGAGCTAATTATATTTCTACAGCCGATATAGTTGTCCAAGAATGAGAAAGAGGCAATGTCTGCAGGCAAGGGGAAGAAGATCAGCTGAGGTAACTGGGGAAATGACAAACTGCAGGACACAAAAACCATTTTCATAACAAAAATGTTCATAGTTTTCCTAATCCAAAGCTGTGATTTTGAGGTTTGGCTTTTCCACTACTGTCTCTTTCCAGGATGGGGCAAACTGGACCACTCTGAAAAATTACAACTCCCTTTTCAACCAAAGGGCATAAACCACCAGTAAATGGTGACTCTATAAAGGAATTGCCTGCTTTGTTTAGGCCTTGCTCTGCATATGAACAAGCACTCCACCCATTTCCCTTTTCCTTGCTTCTGATTTCCATAATTACCTGCATTTATCGCTTACTGTGAATATGATGCATTTAATGCTTCAATTTATTCAGATGGTGTCTGCAGCTGTAAGTGCTCAGGGTTGCACCTATACGTTTCTCTAATGGCTTGGTACTGGCTTTCTTATCCAGTATAAACAAGCATCAGCTTCCTCCAGGGACATAAAACAACCTCTTTTCCATGCCAGCAAACTTTTAGTTGTGTCAGTACTTGCTTAGCAATGTCTATTTTTTTTCTTTAAAATATATGTGCCAATATGATTTTCAATATTTTCAACAGAAGGACTTGTGGGCTTGAATTGCAGCTCTTAGTTTACCTACTCGCAGTGCCATGTCTTTTTCAAAGTTCTGTTTCTGACAAACTTCTTCTTTGCCTCAGAAAAAGGAAAGAGCATTGCCCTGTTTTCGTGCAAGAGTGAGTTCCTCAGATTTTGATTTTGTGCAAGTATTTTATATGATAGTCTCACGCGCAAACATGCAGAACGACTTTTAATATTTCATGAAGGTATGTAGAGGAGACAAAGAAGGGAGCGAGACGAGGTTCATTGCCAGATACAAATCGGCATCTGACCAATAACTCACCAATGTAATTCCATCAAGGACAAGGGAGTTACGTCAGCTCAGTCTGGAGCAAGAAAGTTCAAGGAAAAGGCTCTGAGCCTTTAAGTACAGATTCCTTTTATGAAAAGAGTCAGGAGGCAGCAATTAAACTCAGTTACTTTGGGATGAATGTGCCCTCCCCGTGCCCAGCTCAGGGACCACACACACGCCGGGTGATTCTCGGGGGATTAATGTATCCTGCTCTGGCCGAGGGCCGGGTCAGTTTTAGCCAAAATCTCTTTGAGATTTTGGCTCAGAGGTGCAGCCCTGTGAGGGACAATCCTGCACCACATAGTCTGTCCTGATGAAGCTGCCACTTTTGGAGTACGCAGGACATCGATCCAATTTGCACAGACCCTCGGCATTAGCATAGACCCATTTCAAGAAAAGGCTTTGAACACCGGTTGCCTCCAAATTCCATTACCTCTTTCCC
>NW_009733443.1:3764-11160 GCF_000703405.1 Apaloderma vittatum
TGCTTTAAGTATCAGGCAGGGGCTGGGAGAAGAAAAGAAAAAGAAAAAACCCAGTAAGTTAAATCCTAAGCCCAGACAATTAGACGTGTTTTGGTTAGTTCTCTAAACTCTTACATATTGCTGTTTCTCCATTTGACAGAATATAATCTAATTTTTTATTTTTATTTTTTAAAACTTCACACATGGGTCAGTTAATCCAGGGGTCTGTAAGTATGAATAAGCCAGAAAGAGAGGCAAATATCAATTCTGCATATGTTTGCCACAGCACTTTATCTTGTGACATACAAGCAAATTTCAGAGTCATCCTTGCTTGCACATTCTCCGAGAAAACTTTACTTGGAGAGAGAAAGAAAGGCAGGATGACTTTTAACGACCAGTAGATAAGATTAAGGGTAACAATAATATTCTCTGTTACTAATGAGAGGCAGAGCTGCCTAGCAAAAAGAGGGAGAAAGGCTATTTCTGCTAAATATCTGACACTTTGGTGCCCTCCACTATCATTACCCTCCGCAAGTGAGGGCACCAATGCTCAATGCCTGTAAAAGTCCACTTGAATGTAGGACCTACGAATCAAAGCCCAGAGCAGCTCCTCACATGGACCAAAGGCTTTTTTTCCCAAGGCTTATTGGATCTTGTCAACAAAGAGTAGACCAAGAACTGGATTTGAAATTCTTTGAAAAGCCACTGGAAGGACTGGAGATATCACAGAGTCACAGAATCACAGAACGTTTGGGGTTGGAAGGGACCTCAAAAGATCATCTAGTCCAGCCCCCCTGCCAGAGCAGGATCACCTACAGGAGGTCACACAGGAATGTGGCCAGGCGAGATTTTAATGTCTCCAGAGAAGGAGAGTCCTCAACCTCCCTGGGCAGCCTGTGCCAGGGCTCTGTCACCCTCACAGGGAAAAAATTTTTTCTAATATTTTTATGGTATGATACAGTGAGTAGCTGGTATCGCTAGGAAGAGACCTGATGGCGTTTCTTACCAGCTAGAGTTGTTCAAATGCTGATAGCTTTACGTCCAGTTCTCTCACACTGCTGCACTTTTCCTGCAAAATGACAAAATATGGCAGGAACGTAGTGAGATCACCACCAGAGGAGATAGGACAGAGTCTCTGAGCTGGAAGGAAACAGCAGAGGATATTATTTGTGCATGCTGCTGTGGAAGAGATTACTACCAGGGAAGACTGAGCTGAATGGACACCTTCAACAAAAAAAAGTGCTACAGCTACACGCTCTTTGAAATCCTTTCCTCCGAGCAGCAGCATTACCTCTGCCTCACTAAGATTCAGCTTCAATGAGCTCTTCTTCCTTCGTAAGACTGTCCTGATGTGAAGCATGTAGCTCTGCGTGGTGGCAAATAGGAAAGGCTGTGCGTTATCTCTGTGCTGCCGGCACTCAAAGCAATGTTGCCTAATCAGTTTATCCTTGGGTTTCACAGAGATGTGAAAAAAACGGAGAAGGGCTGATCTTTGTGAGACTCCCCGAACAAAGGACTCAGAGGTGCAGCTTTCTGAAGGCCATTTTAGCAGCTCACCCTGCAGTCCTGACACCTGTTTGCTGTGAGAAGGCAGAGCCGTGTGGTCTCCAGGATCAAAACAGCTTGGTAAGGATGGTAGTCGGTGTTGGGCGAACTTCATAGGGCTTGCCCAGGAGATGGAGCTCAGCTGATGGGACGCAATAAGCTGGAACTGATAGACTACGAGGCGGGAGGTTTCCTGCACGGCCACGGGATGGAAATGACATGGACTGGATTAACAAGCCTTTGGGGGATAGCAAAGAAGGGGGTATTTTTTACATCATCCAGAACGTCCCAGGTGCAATTGCACTTCTCCCTGGGAGCAAAGACGAGCTGTTGATTTGTGTGTACGAGCTATTTTGTTTCAGAAAACCACAGATAGGAAGAGTGTCTGTGCCTAAGGAGTGCAGTTTGAATTAAGCTTTTTACAATAATTCTGCAAGGAGTCTGGTTTCTGCAGCACTTTGAGAGCCATTTTGCACACACATTCTGCCTGTGCTTTCTCAGGGTGGAAAAATCACCCACTGGGCTTCAGCCCTGCTTTTTGTCTTGGCGAGAGCTGCAGGTGGGCAGCAGAATGTGATTCTACAGATTATTTGGAAGTGTCACCACACTTGGGTGTTCCTTTTCATGTCATTATCAATATCCACAAAATATAGCCTGCTTTGAAAGCATTTCCTACTTTAAGAATAATAGATTTTTGCCCAGGAACGTGTAGATTTTAATAGTTCTCATCAACAGACTGGAGACTGGCTAATAAGCACAAGAGACTTGACGGATGAGAAACATGAGAAACTCTAGAAATGAAATGTCGTGAGGATTCATCTTCTTGAATGGTGATTCATGCATGCAATTCCCATGAGTATTACCAGGAGTTATGGATATAAATCGTGGCACATCAAGAGGGGAATATAACCCCCAGTGGTTAGGAATTAAAAGCATTCTGTGGGGCTTAGAGTCTCATCTGAAGACACAGAGTCACCGTGTGCATCTAAATCCCCGTACGCCGATATGCGAATACGTTAGGATCACAGTAATAACAATGACTACGCAGCTTGTTTGGGGCTTTTGAAATGGGATGACACAGGCACATCTTTCCAAATTAGTGATTTGAAATTGCAGGTGGCTGGCGCTTTCAGTTTTCATCCACCCTGTAAGCCTGGAGATGGTTTCACTAATACAGCACTTCCCAGATGTTTAGACCCCAGGTGTGCAACAGTGTTCTTATTGATGAGATTTAGATTATTTTTTTCTTTCCTTTGGTACTGCTTATGACAGGAGCAAAGATAACTGCATTGGGTCATATCTTTCATTATCCCACAACCTTCCTTTTTTCCTTGCATTACTGATGACGGGTTTAATTATTTTTACGATGAATTCGTTAAGATTATATATATATATATATATATGCATACATCGTATGCCCTCACATTGAATAAGGATAGTAACCTCTCTCTTCATTCATTTGTAATCACTGTCTCCATGTGCTTACTTCCACCCGCAGCCATTATTTTACTGCTGAGTGTTAAACTATATTATGAATAATAATTTTTTCCAGTGCTCATCTACATGTTAGGATTATTTCTTTTTGCAAACCTTTGGATGTTGTCACCGCACCAGCACACAGTGCATTTCAAGGTCTCATGGAGGCCTGTAAGAGAGATGAGGACTAGTTAAAGATGTCCCTGTGTATTGCAGGGAGTTGGACTATATGACCTTTAAAGGTCCCTTCCATCTCCAAACATTCTATGATTTTGTCATTACTCTAGTTCACATTCCTGTGTCTGAGGTTCAAGCCTTGTTTGCTTGTCTAATATGAGACACCAAGCAATAGTTTGGTTGGAGAGGGATTCATCTATTTCAGGACACATACACAGTACACAGGTACATCCACCAGAACAAGTCCTCCTAGTGCATTTTAAGTCAGTGAAGAGAGACTAGAACAATTTCTCTCAGCCTCACCACGTCAGATGAATCGTACCCTAAAAGTATCTGTTTTTCCCCGTGAGAATCCAGAACAGCTCAGACAATGATGGGCGCACTGTGGGTGTCTGCAGTCAAGTGAGATGACCCCTACCTTGCATGCCTGACATAGACCTTTAGACAAAACAACTTGGAGCAGTCAAAAATGCTGAAACTCACAAAAAAAAGTGGCCACAATCAGTCTACGGATTATGGAAGAAGACCCCTTTCAAATTGACTTCTCAATGCCTAGCATGGTGCATACCATGCACATCCTTAAGGAACTCAACAGATTTGCTCATGGATACCAAAGAAGTCCCTGTATAGTGGAAAGTAAAAGTCACTAAAGAGGACTGGGTTTTTAGCTAAACCCAGGACATTTTGCTGTATTGGAAAGGACTGAGGAAAAATCAAAGTAATCTAGAGTTAGAAGCCAGATGATTCACAGACTTGACCATTTCCAGTTTCTTTTGCCATCCCCATCAGCTGATTCACCTTCCTCAACTTCTCCAAAGGCGAGAAGGGGCAGATGTTTATTCAACCTACAACAGCAGTGAATGTTTCTGAGCTTTCTCCCAAAAGACCATCAACCTGAAGCTCCAGATATGCAGTAACTAGGCCAAGGAAAAGCCAAAAACGTGGCAAACTTGTAAGAGCAAAAATTATGCTCTGAAAGAGGTTTTTTGCCCCCCACACATACACATGAACATGTGTATAACCTGGGAACTTCCCACACTGTCACATTTTCTCCAAATTTTTAATGTCTTCCAAAGCATCCTGAGATGCTTCTAAGATTTCTAATCCAATTCTTGTAACCAAGAAAGTCAGACTGATTTCCAGAAGTGCCTTGTGGTCACCAAGTCCTCTACACTTACGCACTCAGTTTGTACTTGTGAAAGTTTTTTTTCTGCTATATGGAGAGTTGGAGATTTGGAGAGTTGTGCATATTTTCCTTTAAGATATGCTCAGGTCCACCAACACTCATGGTTTTGAGGCAAGAATTCCAGGGTGAGTGCTGTGTCCTGTGCTATTCAGTAAGCCAGTATTTGTCCCTGCTTTAAAATATCTGAGGTCTCAAGACAAAAATAAAAACTATCCATATGGGGCTATAGTGTAAGTTAAATAACCAGGTGCTTTCCATAGTGTCCCATGCAAAAGGCAGCAAAACAGGAGGTTCCCTTCTAAAGGGCCTGCAGGATGGCAGACTAAAGTCCAACACCCTGAAAACGGAACCAATTCACTAAGTAAATTCACTAAGAGAAGAATACTAGAACTAAGCACTGTCAGGTGTGCTATCGGGCCAACACATACTGTATTTCAGAAAATAAAATAAAAGCTGTGGAGTACTGTACTTTGTTTTTTCCTCCTATCTCTGAATGAATTGCTCTTCTAATTGTTCCACCATTATTTTTACTGCCAAGGAGCAGCCTGAATTTGCAATTTCCTAAAACAAGCACTGGCTGAACACATATTTCCTCTATAGTTTTTTGAAACGCTGCAGTGAGTGAATTCACATTTCCATTTTTTTTCAAGTATCGAAACTAGAAAGTTGGCCCTGGGAGTCACACTCAGCCACTGCTGGCAGAGAAGCACTGCTGGGTGACATCTGTCATCAGCCACCGCTGAGCTGGAATATTCAGTTCCTAACAGCAAGTTGTGCATTAAACAGACAAAGAAATCAACCAAAAAAAAAACCTTCTAAGAATTCTCCAGAAGCAGTTTGAAGCAGAAGTCCATCTGAGGGGGGGAAAAAAAAAATCAATATATTTTTCAGCCACTCCTCCATCAGAAAAACTCACACCAAGTATCACGTGAATTGTGCGCGGAGCTCTGCACGGATTAGTTTGAATTGCAATGTGAAAAATGTCTAGTTGTGGTCTGTAGCGCTTGTCCAGACAGAGGATTTTAGATGGTACTTTAATCTAGGGAAAATACCTAGTAGAAACATGACTTTTCACTCCTAATGAAAGACACATAAAGAAGCAATGCCTTCAAAACTCTGCCAGAGGAATTCTAGATATAACGTAAACATTCATAATATTGCAAGTGATTAGTTCAAGGGACAGACATCAGCAAAATGAGGAACTGCCTAGCTCTTGAATTCTTCAACTCAGGAACGGACAGGACATTCTGACGTCGCAAAATATTGAAGCTCACACCAATTTTAAATTAATAAAATGATCTGGTCTGGGATGTGCAGAATGCCAGGTCTAAGGACCACAGAGGCTTAAAATGCTGACACAAAAAAAGCAAAGGGGTGCACGTGATCCTGTGACCACCCAACGAGAAGGATCTTCTTGTCACAGGGTTCTAAAGCCTGGACCAAAGATTGTTTAGGGACTATACTTGTTCTTGGCTGAATTTGAAGCTCTTGGGAAGTTCTCTACATCAGAAAGGCAGACGATATGTTAGGTAAGACATACTTCTACAGATCCTGAAGGCCTCACATCTCTTTAAACATTTTGTCACCCCATCCTATGGGATTCAGGACACATGGGTTCCCTTCTTGATTCACCTTAGACATGTTATGGGGTTCCAAGAATGCTGGTTCTCCCCCTCTATTCCCCTCTCCCCAAAACCAAAATCAGTTGCCTGTTTAAACTACAGTTTAAAGACCCCTGCCTTGTTGCAAAGTTTGTCATAATAGCACTCCTAACAGACAGGAACATAAAAGCGTTTCCATCACAGATTTCTCCTTCATGTCCTCTAAATGCAAAAAAAAGAAAAAAATGGGGAAGACTTTACTTCCCCCTGTTTGGATCCTACCACATTCCCAAAAATAAGTTAAATACCTGCCCATGAAGAACAAAATCCCAGCTGTATTTTAAAAATGATATAAACCTGTTGTGGGTGAGAGTGTAAGTGTTGACATGACTGTGTTAGGTTGAGGTTTAGAACATCATTATTTACTCTTATTTACCAAATGTCTTACCCACCATATTATCTGCCTTTTCAGATGTGTACTGCTTTTGATTTTTAATTGGTCTTATTTACCAAATGTCTTACTCATTAGACTATCTACTTTTTCAGATGTGTTCCCATTCTCATTTCACCGTGAGGAGAACCAATGTATCAAACCACTGACACACAAGGCTTTCTCAGCATCTTGGTGACACAGCGTCCAGCACCTCTTCATACCACTCTGGTGTTTTAGCAAATGGTCCTTTCTCCCCTCCATGGTCTGTGGTGCAACTTTGATATCTCCCTCTTCAGCACGTCAGGGTGTTAATAAGGCATTGACCATGATAAGGCTGGCTAGAGATGCCAGAAATTGTGTCCCCTTCACACCTTGCTGATGTGTCTTTCTGCCTTTGGTTTTCCTGGACTGTTTGGAATAATTTATCTCCCTTTTATAGGAAAAATTCTGCCACCTGAAAAGGTTTGTAACACTGCACTTCATTTCTTTTCTCAAGGCTAATTGTTGTGGCAAGTCGGCCTCATTCCCCAGATATCCAAAGCATGTAGTCAACAGCGGCTCTGTATTCAGAGGAACAGAAGCCCCTGGGGGTATTTAGTCACTCAACGGTAAATTCAAACTGAGAGTTGATTGAGATTAGATATTACGAAGAAATTCTTTACTATGAGGGTGGTGAGACACTGGCACAGGTTGCCCAGGGAAGCTGTGGCAGCCCCTCCCTGGAGGTGCCCATGGCCAGGTTGGACAGGGCTTGGAGCAACCTGCTCTGGTGGGACGTGTCCCTGCCCATCGCACAGAGGTTGGAACTAGATGATCAAGGTCCCTTCCAAACCAAGACATTCTATGATTCTATGTTCTTAATTCTCCTGCTGGAGCAGACCCAAGAAGATGTTCACCACAGCCAGAGACCTTTTGTGGTGGTGCTAAAAAGTGACTCAGATGTCCCACAGAAGATGAGGCAGCCCGCCACAGGCTGGGGGGGGTCACCCAGGGCAGGGG
>NW_009733443.1:11191-19743 GCF_000703405.1 Apaloderma vittatum
CTGGAGATGGATACCCGTTCATCTCATCACAGGAACCCAACGAGAGGTTCCCATGCAATTTCCACTGAGGGACTTCTCGCAGCCGCCCACCAGGCTGGCACAGCATGGGGCCCATCCTGCAGACCCCAGCCACACTGCCAAGGAGTCAGTGAGAAGGGACAAAATCGCATCAGTCATGAGATTTTTCACATTTAACCTCACCTTTAGGAGCATTCTTCACCTCTCGGTGGTTTTGAATTTGCAATTAAAGCCCCTGAAGGTGGGAACAAAAAAGGCAACTTCTGTGCGAAGAACACTTAACTGTGCAGTAGGTTGGAGGTTGGATTTATTGTTTCCTTATACAATAAAATCCTTTTTTTTTTTTTTGTGAATAAAACCCAGCTGTTTGCACTGACTGCTTAAGAGTCCTCTAACATTTAATCTAAAAAACATCTCCAAATGACAGTTTGCCTCAGACCTTCTGGTACCTGAAAATCTACAGCACAAAGGATGTTCTTTTCTAATAAAAGCTTTTCAGTGTATTCCTGAGGAGAGCAATTTTACCAGAATTAATAACAATAATTAAAAACTCTGGAGAAATAAACAACAGTTATAGACTATCTTGTTCAGAGTTTTTTTTTCACTATGTTTTTATAGATCTCAACACATTACAAGCCTCTCTATAGTTTCAGATCTCTGGAACTAGTAAACAAGTATTAGCAAAGTATAAATGTTTTAATATTACTAAAAAACCTCATCTCCTACTCTATGCAAGCCAATGTCACAATAGAAAAAATAAAAACAGTGGTAGCAAACATCAATATTCTATCATTTAGGATACTTCAGAACATTCAGTTTTACCAAAAAGTTGGATTCATTTACAGCTTGAAACAGGGCAGGCTGAATTTTAATGCATTTTACCCTCTTACTGTTTCATCTAATAAAAATGTCCTTAGCTCATGACAAACACAATGATGAAAACTGATGGCTTGATATGCAAACTTTGACCCAGAGCGATAGCCTACTATGTCACCAGCCAGGAAAATTCCAAGCGAAAACATTTTTTGACAATAAGCAATAAAGGAACAGCATTCCAGTGAGGAACTCACACTTGAGGCTGACAACTAGGCAAGAGATTAAAAAGGAGAGAGAGAGTGAATTTTAATGACCTGGAATGCTCTGGAAGTTACGTCTGATGTAAGTATCAAAAAATTACAATGAAGGATGCCAATACGATAAAGCCCAAATACTCATAAATCTATGAAAGTCCATTGCATATGGTAATTTTAAAGACATCTTTGCCAAATTTTAGAAGGAGAGCTTTGGCTGATCTTCTGTTTGTTTTCTGTCACTTATAAACTTTTCTGGGAGGATGACTTCTGCCTCGTTATACTCTCAGACAAACTCTCTCACTTTGACTCTATCAGAGCTATACCAACTCCCTTCTTGTGTTTAGATTGTCAACGCTCACTATTGAAACTGGTGTGACTTAAAGTATAAGAGCATTTTGGGGTTGTGTGGCAAGGCAGGAGCTGTACTGAGGGACGATGGGCTGAAACATCACCTTTACCTGGACAAGCATGGAGGTCTCTTTCAAAGAAAGGGACAAATGAATGGGGCAGGTCAAAGGCACACCTGGCTCAGCATCCCCTTGCTCATGTGGCTAGTAGCAGATGCCTGATAGAAAAAGCAGAAGAGAATGAGCACACTGTCTTCCTTGGCATGTCCAGAAGTTGTACCTTGGAGGCTCATAGTTTTGCTACGGGACTTTTGTCCCATTAATTTGACTTTTCTTATTGGAAACATAATTTCTTGCACCCGCTGAGCCATTTGGCTAGAGAAAGATAGTGTCTTTCACCCAAAGACGAGAAGATGACAATCTTCTAAAGTCAGGAATCAGGAGCCCACGTGACCTCAAGCAGAATCAGGGCCAAGATCCCTGGCTTGGTGGGCAGGGTCCCCATCCATATTGTGCCCTGGTTTAAGAACAACCTGGGGGACATAACACATAGTACACAGGAGATAAGCATGACTTTTCAAATCAGGGCCCGCACGTCCACCTCAGTTAAAGGAGACACCTCAACTAATATTCTTCTAATCTTCCTTTCCTAGAAACGCAGATCTGCCTGCAATTCAGAGCAGAAGCTGTTCTGTAGGGCTGAAGACTGATGAGGCTGTTAGAACAAAATCACCAAGACCCAGACACTTCAGAGAGGGCTTGCCCAAAAGCTCTAGATAAATTATTAAGGTTTCTTGTGGCCATGTGACCATGAAGGTGATTGGCTTTTCTTCCCTCTACCAGATTCTGCAGACCCTAAGCACTAGCATTTATTGAACTCTCTTTTCTTTCAAGGGGAAAAAAAAAAAAAAGGAAAATTATAGAAAAAAATAAATCCTGCTTTTGTTCTGGATAAAACTAGGTCAGCATTTTCTATCCTCACTGTCAGTAGTGTGTTTCATACAAAGTATCATCATTTCAGCAAAAGGTATTTATAAAGTGAGCTTTGACAAAACAATTGGGTTTTTTTTCTTTTTTTTTTTTCTTTTTGCTTTTTTTTTTTTGCCAGAAAGGCTTTGGCATCTGTCACTGCCAGGAAAGATTTAAGATCTAGGTAGAATTTTCATCTCTCACAATGACTTGGCCTATATCGACTAGGTCTAATAGATCCGATGTTTTAAAACCCCTTGTGCAGTAAAGCACTACAAATTGCAGCTGTTTAGAAATCATCCTCCTCCATGGAATATTTTCAGTGGGAAAATATAAATGTTTCCAGGATTTATTTTAACTCAGTACTCTACCCCTCCCCCAGTTCTCTGGATTCAGAGGCAAGAAAATAGTACCACAAGGGAGCTGGTGCATGCCAAAAATAGTACCCCATGGGAAAAGGAAGATGCCAAGAACGCAGACTGCTGTGGGCAGGGGGCATGACAGAGGTTTTGCTGAAGGGAATGAGAGAGCATTTGTACCAGAACAGAGGAACAAAGACAACTTTTTGAATTTCTTCATAATTCGCAAGCCACTGGTAAACCAAGACTCTTTCTCGCACACATCGCAGTGCAATTACACACAGGAAAAAAAAAAGAGGAAAAAGTGATACTTGAAATTTCAAAACAAAGAGAAAAATATCTGTAATTTTCTTGCCATCTTTCTCAATGCACACATAATCAGGACTAGCTAAAGCTTATCGTGTGCACACAGAATACTCACTCCGGGGCGTTTACTCCGTTGTGGTGACACATAACCCGCTGGAAAGGCAATGTCTCCACTTACCACAATCTTCCCTCTTCATTAGGAATATGCTGTGTCTGTAGCAGTCTTGGAGCCCCTTACTTGTTCGATGAAAGAGGATTTGCAAGTGTAAGATACAGCTGGGATAGATGCTTATCATCAGTTCTCCAGTCAAATCATCCCTTAAAAATAAATACATGGGAGTCATCAGCTGCTGATACATAAAACAAGCACAGAAGATCTACAAAAAAAAAAAATGGACTGAGAGGCCCAAAGCTCAGTAACATCCCTATTTCTCATTAATAAAAGTGGAGTACAGGACTGATCAGCAAGACAGGAAGTGTTGGGAGGCAGAGATGTGCACAAGAGAGAGAAGCATAGGAGACCTGCATTGGCAAAAATAAATGATGGATGAAGGACCATAAGACTGAAGTCAATGGGTTTATCTGTACAAGTATTAGTAAAAGCATCACAGGCTGGCCTGCATTTTCACTGAAGTTCTTGCTCTTGGAGCTCAGTGCCTCTCAAAATAGCCACAGCATGTCCAGCAGAACAGCAAGGTTAGTCAGTAAATCAATATTACGTCAAATCCCAAAGTCAATCTGAGTCTGATTCATCCTGAAAACACAGCTCCCATGTCTTCAAACACAGCCAAATTCTTCACGAGAAAAAAAATCTCTGCTTCCCCTGGTGTTGTGAACAAGTAAGTAAGTCTAGCAATATCCAAACAGAATTTGGCAGGAGATAATCCTACCTGCTGAAATTTCCTTTTAGCCTCAGTGAAGACCCCAGTAGATGCCAAGTATAATCAGGGCAGGTACCAATTCCCTCCCATTGGGAAGCAGAGCAAACAGTCTTCAAAATATTATTCCTTCATGTCAGAGCACAGCAGCAAAGTTCTCGAAGGAGCTGCTTTGGGCAATTTTCTCCTGAAAAGCACCCTGGGTGATTTGGACTGTGGCAGGTCAGCTGGGGTAATAACAATATAATTCAGCCTCTGCTTTTCACACAATGGAGAGCCAAGGCGTTTCCAGGTAGGGGGATTGCACATTCTCACAGCAGGAGCTGGTCCAGTGTCTTCTGAGCCCATGGTGAGTTGGGGAGGACCATGGCAAAGCTCTTGTTGATGTTTCTTACAGTTTGAAATCCCTTCACTACAACTTCTGCCTTGCCACCCACCTTGAAAATGGCTCTCAGGTGTTACAGGACAGGGATGACTGTTGTGGTTTTCCAAAGATACACTTTACAAACAGATTGTCCCAAGATTCCACAAACAAGTTCCTTTTTGAAATTCCCATTACGTTTACATGAAAATTTTATTCGACTTCAGTTAGAGTTCGGATCATGCATTAATGGCAAATTTTGCTGCAAACCAGCGTGAGTTCCCTGATGATTAAAGGACTGATATTGGTATTGTTAACCACCATTTGTAGCCTGGAAAGTTGCAGTGTGATTCCCCCTACAGAGGTAGGTGCCGTATACACCCTCCTGAAGAAGCATCCTTGGCCCTAGAAAACTTAGAAATCTAAACAGACAGTGCAAACAAAAGAACTACCATTATCTTCCTTTTCCAGATGGGGAACTGAGGCACAGAGAGATTAAGTGACTTGCCAACATCTGTAGAAGAATGGAGGATTAAACCTTGATCTCCTGAGTCCAAGTCTGGTGTTCAGTCACCGGACCAGCCTTCCCGCTCCTGCTAATGTGTTTTTGCCATCATCTGCTCAGTATTTTTTTCCACCCCGTTCTACCTAATCCCTTTTCAAGGTAGCTCTTCAGGGACTGTTACTTATGTGGGTCAGGCCTTGGTACTGCCATGCCAAGGAGGGACATACTGTTTTGTCCTGTGGGTGTCACTGTCTCGGCTGGCAGGTGCCACTGCTGGGTGGCATCGCAGGAGCAAGGACTTTGAAAGTCATTTCTAGTTCAAGGCAGAAAAACCTGCCACAAAATCACTGGGCAGCAGGGAAGGAGGAGGCTCTTTGCTGTGGCTCTCGTTGCATCTGCAGTTTCCATCCCCGTGAAGCCAAACGAGCGTGTTCACGTAAGAAGAAGGTTTGTAAGACTGGGCCATAAGACAAGAATAAAAAAAAACGTGAAAGCTGCACACTGAATGGATCCTGGGACTCTGTCAGTATTTATTTCTTGCACTACAATACCACCTGCAGGCCCCAGACCAGGGCTGGAAGATGCAGAGAAAAGACAGTTTTATAAGCCAAGAGGGCAAGTCCCAGCCCTGGGTGTCCAGGGGATCATTTTTGGTGGCTTGGGAGGGCTGGAGCGATGCTCTGCTCACACCATCAGATAGGCATACCCCACGCCCGCATTGTCCAAACCGTTCCCCTTGACCCAACCAAATGCCTTGCTAAAAAAAAAAAATCAAAAAAAAACCCTAAAGGATGAGGGCTGCAATGAGTATAACTTTAAAAACAGTCTTTGAAATAGAAAGGGACCAAGTGATGACACTATTTCCTGTGCCGTTTGCGACAAAAGGTCGCATTTTTGTCCTTCACCAGCAAGCGATGCCTTGGTGGACCCTAAGTAGAGCTGCCCCGCTCCCCCAGGCTGTGCCAAAACGGGGGGCGAGGGTGGAGGATGCCACTGCCGGGCCTTTGCCTCAACGCTTGTCACCCCGATTCCAGTGGGCGAGAGATCACAGGCAAGCGGCCGTATCTGTTCAAGAGACATCAGACGGCGTCAGAGCAAGGGTAATCCATTTATTTTTAGAGAAGTTTTTCCACTCGGAGATCATACACACTGCAGATCACAGAAACACATGCAAGCATGAAATTTAATTTTTAAGAATTCTTTTCCTGGGGCTTCCATGTAAAGTGGCAGTGAATGGGAAAAACTATAATAATGACAAGACAATTACAGAGGTTTTTTTTGCTAAGCATGAAACTTTGAAAAAAAATGTTTAGGGAAAGGAAAAGGAAAAAAAAGTGGGTAAGAAAGTCATTTTTGTCCAGTTGTCTTGTTCCAGTGAAGCAGAATTTGACATCACATCACATAAGTGCCTTTTAAAATAATTGGCTTTAAAATACCTGAGGGAAAAAAAAATGTTTGAGTTTGAACTACTTTTCTTGTTTTAGTGACACAGTGTGTATGCAGACATGGGAACAGTCTGCACCCTTCTAAATGCTGCAAAACACACACACTTGTGCTTTTAGCATGAAAGGACTGGGAGACATACATTAGGATTTGTGGGATTATGGTGAGAAAGCAGGAGTGATAACTTTGATGTTCTTTTTTTAAAAAAAAAAAACACACCAAGAAAACCCACCACGGTGAAAAGAGAGAAAACCGTGAGTGTTTTTGCTCTTCTTGGCAAAGCCCCCCAGGAAAGAGCTAGCATGGAAAATGAGTCCCCTCTCATCTTCCAGGGAGGCAATTCTTCCCCTTCCAGCCTACGTTCACCGACACGGCTACGCGGGGAGCTCAGACGCTGCGTGTCTGAGCCCTGCTTAGCCTGTGGATAAACAGAGAGGTTACTTTCTACAACAGCTACGTAAAACTTCTTAATTAGCAAATATTACCTGCAAAAATAAATAACTGTTGTGCATCACGAAATGTAAAATAGAGCC
The DNA here is from genome assembly GCF_000703405.1 of Apaloderma vittatum. Lineage (NCBI taxonomy): Eukaryota > Metazoa > Chordata > Aves > Trogoniformes > Trogonidae > Apaloderma > Apaloderma vittatum. Next base: position 17,984 of record NW_009733443.1, read on the forward strand.
AATATGGGATAGTCAAGAAATGCATGATTACCATCTCAATGGTCACATAGATGGGAATTTTAACTCTGGGGAAGGTTTCTAACTTGCTTCTCATTAAAGCCTTGGTGTAGGTTGCTTCTGATGTAGCAACAACAGCTTAGAAGTTTTCACAACTGCCCTATTCATAACTGCAGCGTCCCAGCAGCTCTAAGTAAGAAATAGTGATTCTGGTAAAAAAATAGCCCAATGATTCACAGCGGAAGGGATCAAGATGTTAAAAAAACTGCTCCGAAACTTTTCATCTGCCCTTGTTCAAGAAGCAAGGGTTTTAGCACTGATCGCTTAGGAGGAAAATGGCACAAAGCAGGAAGTCTGAAAGGGTTTACCTCGATTTTGTAGCACTGCAGCGTCCCTTTGGATCTCTCATCCTTGCACCGGGCAACGTTCAGCTGCGATCAAAGGTGGGAGCATCACGCTCAGCTCCTCCACGTCTGGAGACAATACGGCAAAATAATTTGTCAAATTGTCAAAACTTAACAGACATGGTAGAGGAGCAGACCGGGGAAATTTGGATAGACTCTGCCTTCACCCAGCCCTAATCTCACCACTGGAGTCTGTAAACATGATGGGTAAAGTGATAGTCTGGCTACAAATCTGTCTGGCAGCTTCATTAGACATCTTTCGCCTGACTGATTAAACTGCATTTAAGACCCACTTTCATTTTTTCAAGTCTTTTGTTTAAATTAAAAGGTCATGTTTTCAAGCGAGTGATCCGCTGCCCTCTCCAGTCCCCTGCCACAATACAGTTACATTAGTACTGGTGTTGCACAAAGCGCCATGAATAAGATCCACAGACACCAACAAATGTCGCAGCCAGCGGAGGTTACAGAAAGGGGTTTTTGTCTGTTCGTTATATGCCACAGCAGGGATACAAGCTTGAAAAGTCCCCCAGCCTCAAACTTGGACTGTTTCTGCTCTGCATCCGAGGACTTGCAGAGCAGAATTGCTACTTTTGCAAATATATTAAAGCACATTTGCCTGATGCATCTCGCTCCACCTTGGTTTTGCTGCTGCTTTGCCACTCAGGAACTGAAAGGGAGTTTTGGTGGTTAGATGAAAAAAAATAAACCAAAACGCAAACCAACCAAACGACGCAGGACTTGGATTTGGGGTCTAATGCTGCCAAGTGCTGAGTGCCATCTGTTCCCACCGGCTCCAAGGGGCTGCGGGGCTGCTCACGGGATGGGGTCCCGGCACGGCGGAGGCTGACGGAGCGGGGCAGCTCTCCAGAAGATGTAACGCCGTGTCTTGGGAGCGCTCCCAGTTTCCAATTCTGTGTCTCTGGCCCGCGGACAGACTGCACTTAACCTGCTGCTCCTCTGAGCTCTCAGAAAACAGCAAGCGCACTCGAGGCTGGGAGAGGAGTCCCGGCTGCATTTAAGACTTATATCTGCTTTGTTACTATCTAAATCCAAGGAGTGAGTTCCTTGCTATCTGTGCCGGGAGGTGATGATGTGCGGATCACAGTTTCTTACGCCACGCCGATGCCACTTGTGCTGGTCTAAAAACCTCTCACAACCTCACTCACATTTTTCTGTCGTTTCTTTGGTTGGCAGAAGGCAGCACGGAGATGAATCAGAGGGTCAGGACCTGGAGCAGCCGTTCCCAAGGAGGGTGATGGCTGAGCTGTCTGCTTGTCTCAGGAGAAAAGCAGAAATCAAGGGAACTGAACAAAAGGGCTGAAAACCAAACGCTGGGTCACTGTCTCAGAGGGGTCCTTG